>NW_015546129.1:309788-328217 GCF_001515605.1 Sinocyclocheilus anshuiensis | reverse complement strand
ACTTGTTCCAAACCTGTATGAGTTTCTTTCTTCTGTTGAACACAAAAGAAGATATTTTGAAAAATGTTGGTATCCGAACAATTGATGTGCGCCATTGACTTTCATAGTATTTATTTTTTTTTTTTCTACAATGGTGCCCATCAACTTTTCGGTTACCAACATTTTTCTTCTTCTCTTCAACAGAAGAAAGAAACTCAGACAGGCTTGGAATAAGTGCAGGGTGAGAAAATGATGACAGAATTTTCATTTTGGAAGTGAACTACTCCTTTAAGGATTAAAATAAGCATTGCAACTGATTTATCAAGTATGTGGAAGTAATTTATGTAGAAACTTATGTTTTTAAGTCTCACAGTAATGATTCACAAAATGTCTTTAATTTACTGAATATATATATATATATATATATATATATATATATATATATATTCAAAAGTAATGTGATTCCTAAATTAGTAGTCATCTCAACACACCGGGATCCAGATGTGCGCACGCGCATTACGCACCCATATGCCGTGATTTTGACAAAAAAAAATAAAAATCCAGAATCCCGTGAGAATCCACGCCTGCTTTTTCACACACCAATGCCCACTACAAGTCTCTCCAGCACCACACGCCGTGTGCTTATGTTAGAGATTCCACTGCGGCTCCGTTTAATCTGTTGAACGCGTCTTTCTCCGCTTTTTTTTTTTTTCTACAATGGTGCCCATCAACTTTTCGGTTACCAACATTTTTCTTCTTCTCTTCAACAGAAGAAAGAAACTCAGACAGGCTTGGAATAAGTGCAGGGTGAGAAAATGATGACAGAATTTTCATTTTGGAAGTGAACTACTCCTTTAAGGATTAAAATAAGCATTGCAACTGATTTATCAAGTATGTGGAAGTAATTTATGTAGAAACTTATGTTTTTAAGTCTCACAGTAATGATTCACAAAATGTCTTTAATTTACTGAATATATATATATATATATATATATATATATATATATATATATTCAAAAGTAATGTGATTCCTAAATTAGTAGTCATCTCAACACACCGGGATCCAGATGTGCGCACGCGCATTACGCACCCATATGCCGTGATTTTGACAAAAAAAAATAAAAATCCAGAATCCCGTGAGAATCCACGCCTGCTTTTTCACACACCAATGCCCACTACAAGTCTCTCCAGCACCACACGCCGTGTGCTTATGTTAGAGATTCCACTGCGGCTCCGTTTAATCTGTTGAACGCGTCTTTCTCCGCGCGTTTCAGACACACGCCGGTCGGTCTCAAGCGCGTCCGAACGCATTTGCAGCCGCTGCCTTTGTGGGTCGGCTGTGGATTGACTTGATGCCTCCTTTAAAAGCCCTCTTCGGGTTTTTAAGTTCAAGAAAGCACCCGGACCCTTCGCCGTCTCGCCTTTGACTCTTACAGGAGAATTAAATGTTTATTTTTTGGCACCGGCGGAGCGCGAGATCTTGCCGGTTGCGGACGATGTTCAGCGTTTTTGTATAAAACACCTTGTGAAAAAAAACTTTACCTAAGAAAACACAGTGGATAACTCGTGCATTTGCTCGAGATAATTTAGTGTATTTGTTAACTCGGAAAGTGATGGCGGAGCCCCCACGGATGCTCGTGTTTTTCGCAAGTCTCATCGCTCTCCGGTTCGGCGGTGCGGATAAAGGCAAGTTCCGTCTCTCTCGTTCTGTATTACTTGCGGTGGACGCGATTACAAGCGCAGCGCAGCATCACCAAATCCAATGATAACGTTCAGCATTTGACAGTCTGGTATTAATCTCTCTCATTGCACTAACACTGATTTTTACCCTAATTCTGTCCTGCTCAGCCTGTGTTTATATTTTGTGGTTATATCTGGGTTGGTAAAAGCTTGAAGGTTTAAATTCTGCAATGATCTTGCTATTAAATGACTGATAACTAGGTGATCACCCCAGGTTGCTTTGAATGTCATGTGTTTTGTAAACTTTATGCCAAATTAGTCACATTACAGATTTGGAGGTTCTGTTGGTAAGTAGGCATCGGAAAGAAGAGCACTTGCCCCTCATCCATTCATCCAGACCAAGGGATGGGGATGCTCTTGACCCAACCAAAAAGAAGAGCTGAGGGTAATGATTGATTGGTGATGGTAATGACAGGGTCAGGTTCAGACATTAGGGAACCTTTGCTGTTGGGAATGATGAAAGGGAATTTTCTGCCTGACTCAGATGAAGATCAGTTCCCTCAGCTGCTGCCACTGAGTTCGCTGTGACGTGAATTTGCAAAATGACACCTTAGTCACACCAAACAGGGCTTGACAGGAGAGATTCTTGCAGTTGTTGTTCATTATTTGGCTGGAATCGACGTCATTGTCTTTAGACGGTAACATATGTTGAAAAGCAGAGAAAAAAGCACTGTTTTAAATAAGAATCAGATGTATTTATTGTTCCAAGCGTGGTTGCAAGGTTGTCTGAGAATTGCTTTTTAAATTGGGTTTGTTGAGTCTTTGTCTTTTCAGTATTTTAAAGGATTCTAGATAGGACTTGAATGGTGCTTTGCACATGTGGCCAGTCTCGAGTTACTAATCATGTCGTCCCTCTGAAAATAAGTAATAACACATTTCCCTCAGGTTTCAGACACGCAGATTGTAAAGCCAAGCCACAAGTCCTCTCTCAAAGATAGTCTGCTCGTTTACTGACTAGTCACAATGCTTTATAGAGTTTCGTAGGTTTCTCGGTGTGGAAAAAAAGCCCTGTCGAACCGAATTAGCCTCTGCACTTGTGGCACAAAGTTAGTTTATTTCAATTTGGATTACAAAGAGCTTTAGGGCCGTTCATACTGGACGCATTCTTGCATTCAGAAGTCTTGAGATGTGTTTTAAAAAATTTAACATGTTTTTAGCTCAGTACAGTTCCTTAAACCAGAAGTCCACTTTCAAAGATGGTCTACTTGTAGGGTATTTAGAGGCTTTTCACAAAATGCTTTATAGGGATTTGCAAAGTCGTTTTTCTGTTTAGGCTTGATGGAAAATCCTTGTTGTGAAGTTTTGTCCAACAGAATGGACCTTTCACCTGTTTGGTTTGGTTCTGATTTAGATTTGACACGCAATAGTTTAGCAGAAGCATCACTTATGGACTTGTGTTGTTCACACATCAAGTGTGCATGCTTTGAATCAAACGTTACGATTACAAAGACACTAAATGCTGCTATTGACGTGCATTGAAAGTCTGTTTGAAATACATGTGATGCAGATATAGATTTCCATTTAGGACACATTTCAATGGATACTTAAAATGTGCAACTTTGATTCAGATTTCTGTGCACGTAATGTCAGTACGTGATTTTTCAGTCTTCCAAAGTACAGCAATTCTCAAAGTACAACAGATGTTCTAATGCTCTTGTGTTAAGTTCCAACACTGATGCATCATAAAAGTCTGTAAAAGGTTTATCAGATGAAAACCAGTTTGTCATCTCTCATGCCACTTTGAGAATGGCAGGGGCTGGTCACAAATGTCACGCTGTCTTGGCATAATTGCTTTTGGCACAGCAGGTAAACGGCACAAATGGAGACATCTGTAGCTATCTCCATCTCTCATTAGCTGTGTGTGTGTGGTTGGGGCGAGGCGATGGGGGTCTGTGGTCTTGAAAGCAAGCTTAATCCTCGTTAATGTCAGGCTGAATGATTGAATGACATTTTAGCGCATCCAGTTGACCCCCTCCCGTTGCCGCTACTAGTGGGATATCAACAGCCCGATCTCATTCACAAGGCTCGAGGGTAAATTTGTGAATCTATGCACTCACTCTCATTCTCTCTTGGTCTGGCGCTTTGCGAGAATGATGCGCGAAGCCATTTTCTTGCCGCCTGCTGCTGGTTGAGAAGGGGAGACCAACACAAAGACAAACACATTCATCCTGTGTCTTATCTGTGTGCTCTTGTCTTAGTGAGACTGACAGTGGGCAACAGTGTTTGGTTTCTCCCCTTGGCTGCTTATCAGTTTGTTGAGTTTTCACCTTCTAGATTGCCTGTGGCTGATTGATGCTATGTGCATTTGTAGATGTAGTTGTGAAATGTGTAAGTTTGTGGTTGGATGGAAAGATGCTCGGCTAGAACTATTAAATGTGGAGCGTTGTAATTTGAGTCATTTGAGAGTTGAACTGTCAGCTTGAAAAAAATGTAGAATAAAGTTTTTCAAGGCGATTATTGATATCCTCTTTTTTTTTTAAGGAGTTGATTTCTGACATTACTGGATTGTACAGTTTGAACCACTTATATTGTCCAGGCTATGTTAAAACTTATGTGTGCTGTAAACCTTCTTTGTCTTTTCCACAGATTTTTGCAGTTAAAACAGCTTGAACTGCTTAATGTATATCGTTCACACCAGGGTTGTGTAGCATTTAAACTAATTTTAACTAGAAAAGCAACATTTATCAAGACAAACTCTTTAACATTAGCCTCAATTAACCTTTTAGTTTGAAAAATGTTTAACACTTTGATGTTTGTAGGTTTTATGGACAGGTCAATATGTAGTTTATATTTCATCATATTTTTTTTTAAACTAACTTTTGTGGACTGTGGTGGAAGAGCACTTCATTTCCCAGAATGCATTGCCTGTGATGAACTACTTCCAATTCAACTTCCTGTGAGGTGTAGCCAAATTGATTCAAATTCCAGATCATCAACTGAAAGGGAGCCAGTTCTTCATTTCCAATGAGTTTTGCCCAACTCTGGTACAAACTGTCTTTCTAGATGATAATATATTTTTGGTGTGATAACTTTAAATACTTTGGTGATTTAATATATATTCATAACCATTCTTAAATTTTTTCGCATACAAAATGTGATACGGCTTGTCATAAACTATAATGATTCAAAGCTGAATGGACACTCAATTGCTTACTTGCAAGCACAAAAATCTAATCTCTTTCAAAAATCTAGTTGTTCCAGAGGTCTAAAAGTTAATTTTGCTGATACTTTTTAGTCTGGAACACGTGTTGAAACCCTGCGGTTTGGTTTTGTGGAGCCACTGAGATCCAGGAGTGTGGAAAGGATGGAAAATTCCAGAGTTGCTGTTTGCAGTAGGAAGACGTATTTGTCCTTCTCAATATAGCGTTTGACTTGGCGGACTCTCACCCTCAGCCTCTCACTGGGAAAGGTCAAAGCCCTGAAAGACAGGGGTCACCCTTGATTTCTCCTTCTGCGGTCTCAGTGAATAGAGAACTCTTGCTGGTTGGTATTGCTTCTCCAACACCTCTCTTGGCTTTTTATGGAGCTTGCTTGTAAAGAATGTTTAGACTGAGGACGGTTGCAGTGAAGGCATCATTGTAATGAGGTCAGGAGAGAGCTTGCTGAGAGGAACCGAGTGTTTGACCCTTGCTGTGAGGGTCTAGATCGGGGCCGGCTCCAGGCATGGGCAGGGGTGGGCTGAGCCCACCCAAATGACTGTCTTGCCCACCCAATCAGAATTAGATAAAGATTGCGTAATTTTTTTTTGTGCAGTGATTAAAACCAATCTGAAGGGCACTGTATTTTGAGAAGTTTAAGATATAGCTAGAGACTGCCCCAACAATCATAAAATAACTCCAGAAAATTGCAGCATTTTTCTTTTATTAGCTGAAAGCCAGGCGCTGAATTCACGCAGAGCTTCAGTCTGTTGGGGAAAAGCAGAGGCAGACAATGAGCGAAAACGGGCAGAAATATTTGCACACTATCACGGGGAGTTTGCGAGTTAATGAGGATTTTAATACATGAGTATGTATCATAGCCTACCACTGAAATTACCTGAGCAGTTAATACACGCTCATTCAATAATGTGCATTCATTGCATGGACGGGGCAAGATAAGTGGTTAAAATGCATGTAGGCTATACAGTTCAGTTGAAAGCTTACCCCTTTTGACTTGCTGTTAATGCTGAATGTAAAAATGAAAACTGAAAGTAAATAACACTGAAATAAGAGCTTGTGCAATGAAAGTTGCGTTCGTTACTATAGCAACATTCGGCTCGACTGTAATATCCAGTGATGCAAACTATTCAACTTTTTTTTTTTTTTTTCAAATTATGCCGTTTTGAATTGAAATTTGGCTTTCATTTACGTGATTCATGTAGACTAATTCATAATTATTGTGATGACAATAGCATTTTTCTGTTTTGCGTTTTCAACATATTACTAAAATTGAATGGGTGCATATTTTAAAATAAAAATATTACTTGCAGTTCAGATTGATTACTTTACAAAAAAATCTTATTATTTATTTAGTTCCTTTACCATTACCATAGTGGTCTGGTCTTTATATTCCTCAAAACAATGGTCCCCCCAATGTTCTAGACATGATTATGGCCTTGTTTGATATAAATAAAGTTAGTTGTAAAGAATCATCAGTGTAGAAACAATGATCCAGAGAAAGAGAACATCGTTTTTTTTTTTTTTTTTACTATTCAATAAAGAATTTTTTTTAAATTTTGTTGTAAAAGTGCATGATACTCTAGGCTGCCCATGAAAGCTTTTTTCAGTGTACATATAATAGCCTTTTTTTTTTTGTTTTTACTATTCAATAAAAAAAAAAGATTTTGTTGTGAAAGTGCATGATATTCTAGGCTGCCCATGAATTTTTTTTTTTTCAGAGTACATATGATAGCCTATAGATAATATAGTTAATAGAGCAATATCTACAGTATAAATATCTAGACTTTTTCCCCCTGCAATATCCACACCAAACCCAACGAAAAAAATGCCCACCCGGGATATCTGCCAGCCCACCTTTCTACAGCTGTCAAGAACCAGGCCTGGTCTAGATACATGGCTTTTGTATGGATTGAAGGTCTTGACAGCTGTCTGTGAGAACCTGAACAAGACATAACAAAACCATCTCTAGTTGTATAGTTCAAATCGTCAAAAAAATCCAATACACCGTATTCATGCTCTTTTCGCATCTTTAAAGTTGATCCAGTGGATTTGTGTCTTTGTGACCTAGATCTTAAACTTTTTTGTTCCACACCTATTCCATTATCCTGATTATTTGATAATTTGTCCTTAGAAACTCAGCATCTGTTCTGTGTCGAATAGCGATCACTTCTATTCACCCCTTCTGTAAGGGCTGTGGTTTTCCCATTGGGTTAAGCAGGAGGCTATGAATAATGGAAGAGTACCTCTGCTGTCTCTAAAACGGTGATTAATTGGTTTAGTTTGATCATGTTGTACCTTCTGGGCTCTGTACACCACCTGATTTGTCCTCTACCTGCTAATGAATCGCTTGTAGCCATCGTGTGTATCATGTCTCTGCTAGGAACAGCCCACTTTGACCCTCCTGTCTATGAAAGTCCACTTAAAGGGATAGTTCACTTGAAAATTTACTTACTCATGTCATTCCAAACCTGACATTCTTCTGCAAAACTGAAGAGTGTTGTGCTCATTCAGTAAAAGTCAATGGGGTCCAAAACAACATTGTTTGTACTCCATTGACATTGATTCATTGTAAGGATGAAAAAAAAAAAACACTGAAGCATTTTTCAAAATATCTTCTTTTGTGTTCCTCAAAGAGGTTTGGAAAGTGAACGTAAATGATCACAGAACGTTCATTTTTGGGTGAACTATCCCATTAACACAATGCTTCAAGTGGTTCAGAAGACTGAGATGGCTCCATATTTTAAGAAACGTAACCATTCTTTATCTTGCTGATTTAGTACTGGCTTCCAGATCGAGCTGTGTTTTTTGAGCTGGCCTTTCAAAAGTAAAAGCAATGGGCTGACATGGTAATTGATCTCTGATTGGTGGGTTTGGGGGTATGTAACCATGGAGAGCATTTTTCAGATCTCCAGGCCAAATGCTAGCTGATATCAGCTCACTTAGTCTCTGTAGGGAAGGCAAATTACTGCCTTCTGCAGAAACCTGCTGAAATGTAGTTAGCCATTTATAGGTCTGAACTCTTTGGCCTAATTTAATGGATGGCCTCTCTCGAACTCAAAAACACACGTCATTAGATTAGCCATTGAACATTTTTATTGCATTGAAATGTTCATTTCAAGTATTCCTGAAAATATATCGTATTGTGATGCATCCATTGACTAAAGTGATTGAGAGCAAGCTAATGACGTTCTTTGTAGTTTGTAGCCACTGTGCTTCGATTATTTCTTTCATACCTCAAGTGAAGCCACAATTCCTATCTGAACCGATCTTCACGTTGTCTTACCTCTTACAAATGATGCATTTAAAAGGGCAGCCAAGCTTACGTTAATGTCCTTTTGTACTCCGCTTTACCGAAAGGCTATAAAAGGCATCCAGGCTCGAAGATGACTGGCGAATGATAAACCAGCCGTTCCTCCCAATTAGCTTTATGGAAGAGAAGCTCAATTTGTCGTCAGGGATGAGACGGGCTTCGCTTGACCCTGAAAGTGGTTGATGTTGGTGATGTGGAGCAGAGATGCATTTGAAACCCAAGTAAGTTACAAATTGTTGTGGAATTATTAAAAAGTTGGTAACTCCATGTGGGCTGTTTGCCTGAGGCTCTGGTTTGTTTATTGGTTTTTGAACATTATGGCCCATTTTTGGGAGAACTTTCTGCTCTTGTTCTTAGTATTAGACCTAGTGTTCCTGCTTTTTCCTTTTATGAGTTAGAATTTGCATGCATTTTGTAAATAAGAAGCAACTTCTTGTTGCCATCCCTCTGATATGTAAAATACTTTTGATGAAGTAGAATTCTTCTAGCCTGGCAGTTCCTGCTGTGAACCCAAAGGAGGTGAGTCTATCATAAAATAGTGATAAAAGTAGAGTTTGAACTATCCATAACTAGGGTTGGGTACTGAATACCAATATGGCACCGGTACCTATGTAACTGGTATGTACTAGAACTGAATCAGAAGGCAGATTTCGGGTGCCTCATTTCGGTGCCATGCCTGAGCGATCGATTGAAATATTTGTCCTCTGGTTCTCCGAAACGGACTAAGCATCATCACCAGCACCGCACGTGAAAAATAATTTTCCGACTGAAAAAATGCACGTGAACTCAAGTCGTAAATCTCTAATAATACAAATCAAACACATCTTTGTAGTAACGCGAGCGTCCATGTTGTTTTCACATTCCGACTTGAGCACAACTCGGGAAACGAGAGCATCCAAGGAGCGCGTGAATGCAGTAATTACACTTGCTCTGATGGCAGCAGGTAGCCTTCCGTTAACTAAGCTAAACATGCTTAAATTAAAATGCCTAAAGCTAAACTTCCCTTGTATTCACATTTCTAAACCTGTTGTCCAACAAAAGAGAACATTATAACCTTTTTACTCCACAACACCAGTCAAATGCTTCCTTCTGTGATCTGATGTGGCTTCTTGTCACAGAATGAGGCAGAAAATATGTTCCATAGGCTACTTTAAAAAAAAAAATACATCGATTAGCAATGGATTATAAAAATACTTCATTATGAAAATACCAGATGGCTTGAATAAAACTGATAAACTATATTGTCGCAGTTGAGTGTTTATTGTATTTGTTTTATCATTCAAAACGTTTATATGTTCTGTTTACTCCGTTAACTTACAGCTATAATAGCCATGCCTTTGTCCATATAAGGGATTTCCTGAGTTTTGCTACTTCTATGACTGGATATGTAGATTTTCTGTGCTAGGGCGCCCTCTGGCATCCAGTATGCATGAAACAGACATCATGTGTTTATAGTGCTAATGGCCAATTCATAATTTTTTGGGAAATTTGTATTTATTAATTTTTGTAATAAGTATCGGTTTAGGCACCGGAACCGTTTTAAAAGTATCGATTTGGCACCGGTATCGAGATAAGAAAAAAAAACGATACCCAAACCTATCCATAACTAACTTAATATTGATCCAAATGCTGAAAGAATTATTAAATTGAATAAATAATCATGCAAGTATTTGAATGACGGGCCGAATTCTGCAGCGCAGATCCCAGAGTGCCTGCTGATGGGAATTAATTTAATGATAGTGTTGTTTTCCTCATTGCATTGTCAGGAAGCCAATTAATTTCATCCTCAAGTAGCAGCAGATCACAAATATTTCGCAGGGTTTATCTCGGAAGCAGGCGTCCGCCCCTGTATGTAGCCTCGCATCTGAAAGAAATTGCTGTTTTTGCTAATTAGACATGATTGAAGGCATGTCAGGAGTACATGGAGTATATACATGGAGTTATAATGGGAGGAAACATCCATCAAACATGCACCGACTCCCAGGGGACGCTGATTAACCCTTCCCCTGGATTAAATGCATAAATTGTGTGTTTTTCTTCCCCCCGCCCCGCCGGTAGTGTGTAATGTCTGTCTGTTGCCTATATGAAGGCCAGGACGTGATTTAATCATTGGCTGGATTTCATTGGGTTCTTAGGGCACTGTCCTTGCTGTGCATACATCAATTACACACACAGATGCACATGCGCTTTAATAAGCCTGCAAGTGTGCTGTTGGCAGTATAGCGGTGTCACTGAGACTGATGGTTGTGACAGCAGGCGGGTGATAATTAACCAAGATTCCTGCTATTCACTTCTCTCTCTCACACACACACACACACACACACACACTCTTCTGTTTGGAGCTGGATAGAGGCAGGTTACACTGTATGTGTGCCGTTTTTAAGGGGCACAAATGGTGCACTAAACAAACCAGGGTCGTCGGTTCAAGTGTTCCCTCAGGGCAGAGCAGGTGACTGAGCATTAGCCAGTGGATAGTCTGTCCCGTTCTGAATGTGGTCTAATTAAAGAAGTGGACTTCACATAATGTCGTCTTGCAAAGACATTAGCTATGCCCTTGATCATCCGGTGGCTATTAATATATAAAATAAACTGTAACGAAGCACATTAAACAGCCTTTTAAACAACATTCTCATCCCGTTTCACAAATTTGAAGAGAAATGTAGAGTGCGGCTTGATTTTTATCTCGTATTAATTGATTTGATGGTGTAAAGTGGGTTTTAAATCAGAATGGTGTCAGATCTGAAAGTTTGATTACGTCTTTAATTGATTTTTCCGTACATTTCTGCCATATGTACATTAACTGACAGTCACCACTGATAAGCTACCACTAAATATTGTAGAAACTTAATTTGCTGTAAAATTGCTTTGCAACGATTTGTATTGTGAAAAGCGCTATACAAATAAACTTGAATAGAATTGAATTGAAAAAAAAAGATCTGAATGTGGCTTTCCCCTTTTGAAGATGCTTTTTAACTGAGATGTTAAGGTCAAGATCACTTTCCAAAGTGTTCCCAATAGTCTTCATTTCTCCCAATAGTGGCATTTCCTATTTTTGTTATTATTTGATATTATTTAGCCTATTTAATGTGTTTTCTATTCATTTCAACCAGTATTAAATTACTGCTTTAGCTATTGGCGTAATTTAAGGAGCCTAACAGGAGCCTAAACAGTGACTTCATTTTGACATTGACATCATTCAGTAGAATAGGAAATTCATTTTGTGTAGATTGATTTGGACTTGAACGCCCTTTTGACTGGTGAACTATGTTTCATGTATTTAAAGAGACTGTGAAATTAGTGATGGTTCTCTTTGTGTCTTCAGAGGTTTGCTCTGGGCCACAGTGTGTTATATTGATGAGTTTTCCTATGGGGAAGCTATTGTGCGTTATGCAGGAAGCCAATAGGAAGAGCTGTTCATCTGTCTGAACTGCCTGTGTAAATATGGCCCTGGGTGGATGGCTGTTCTGTGTGTGTGTGTGTGTGTGTGTGTGTACAGAAAGGGGTTGAAAGAGTCTGTATTTGTGGCTTAAAAGACCTGGATGGGAATAACATAGACTAGACTCTATAAAATTTGTTGTGAAAATAAGACTGCAAGAGCTAGAAATACAGTGCATGCAACGGGCCTCATCCATTAAACATCAATTTGTGTAAATCATTCATAAAAAGATTGTTTGCTTATAATGCTGCATTAAATGCAATTAAATTTTTTTTGCACAAGAATGCTTTTTATGAACAATTTACACCAATACAATGTTTGTCGGGAAAATTTCTGTGTAAATAGTTCATATTTAAATTCAATTCTTTGCTTCATGTAAGAATGTTTTTAAAAACTATTTACACAAATACAATATTAAGTGGGTAAATTTCTGTGTAAGGAGGTCATGTAGCTTTCTTGTGCAAATTGTTTTAATTTTGATGCAGTGCTTTACATAAAAATGGTTTTCTGATCAATTTACACAAATACAATGCTCAGTTGGCTCATTTCTATGTAAATAGTTCATCGCAAATTGTCACATTACAGTTAATGCAAAAAGTCATGTAAGATACTTTTGCAAATGCCTAATGCCTAATGTTCCTGATTCCATTGTGTTCATTGAACTATTCTTGCATCTTATTAAATTTTCAATTTCAGTTTCACTTTTATTGTGAAATCAATTGTTTATGGAATGCTTTTACGAAGGATTTGCTCAAATTTGTTGTGTTTATGTTTCATTAGTGAGGACCAGTGTCTCAGCTTTTCCAGAAAACTCTAAAAATACTGAAATACTTCTATACGTCTACTTCAACTAAGGTCTTTTGGAACATATTTACATATGTGACCCTGGACCGCAAAACCAGTCATAAGGGTCAATTTTTTTTTTTAATTAGAACAATATTTGGCCGAGATACAACTATTTGAAAATCTGGAATCTGAGAGAAAATCACCTTTAAAGTTGTCCAAATGAAGTTCTTAGCAATGCATATTACTAAACAAAAATTAAGTTTTAATATATTTGCGATAGGAAATTTACAAAATATCTTCATGGAACATGATCTTTACTTAATATCCTAATGATTTTTGGCATAAAAGAAAAATCGATAATTTTGACGCATACAATGTATTTTTGGCTGTTGCTACAAATATACCCCAGCGACTTAAGACTGCTTTTGTGCTCCAGGGTCACATATAATGTTAGCAAACAACACTTTTACACAAGCTGCTTTCCTCTGTAAACGTTTGTCTTGTGAAGGCTTTAAAATGACCTTGTTGGTGTAAGATGCCGTTCCTCCTGTGTAACATAAGATTTGAGCTGCTAGCAAAGTTTTGAATCTGTTTACTGTATTCTTCCTCTGTTCATTGTTACAATCTCTGTCATCATATTGGCCCTGACGGTGAATTATGGCATGTAATTGAAAAGCGATGGGGGGAATTTAAAGACGCGTACGGCTCCCCGGTGACCTGCGGAAAGCACTCACTTCCTCTTATTTTCCCCTTTTCCACATCCGTGGCTGTGATTGATGGCCACGGTGTTTATCCAGAACCTCAGTGAGGAAGAGAATGATTGGGCGTGACCAATTCTGTTAGTTGTCCGGGGGGTTTGGAGGCTTGCTTTTGTCCCATGAAACTCCGGTGTCGTTTCAGGACGTGCTGTATTAGTGAAAGCCAAAGGCCCGTTTATACACACATCGACGGGGAAATAGAAGCAGCGCTTTTAAATGCAGATGATTCTGAACCTCAGTTATAGTGGTTAACCTTCCTTTCTAGCATATCTCACCCAGAATCCTCAGAGGAGAGCCGCTCGGAGCTGTGAGTCATAGTCTTTTTGTTAGATTACGTGGGTGTCAAAAGCAAAGAAAATATTGCATCCTCGCCTGAGTTTGGGAACTGCAGATGCGACTTTGAGATTCTTGAAATGCAAATGATGAATTGAACAGACTTAGTCACTGGTGCCCTCTACTCAAGAATGTTATTGCCGGAAGAAAGTCTTTTTTTCAGACTTTCCAGGAAGCATCTTGGGTGGGAGACGCCTCATTGGTTGTTTAACTAAGCTTTCTGTTTGGCTTCAAGTTATTAAATTATAATATACCTTTGCTAAATTGGAATTACTCATTTTCTACATTTCAAATACATTATAAAGGCTGTTCCACATGACTCAAGTTGCATTGATCTCTATGGAGTGACCATAACTTTTGCACCTATTATCCGCTAAACTTTTAAAGCGCAGCCGGTGATTATTGGCCGGTTCATTGAGTTGTGCTGCACAATAAAGGTATGCCATTCAGAGAACAATCATTGTAATTTAGTTTTGATGCAATACATGATGAAAATGGTAAAATTGCCCTCCTGCAACATTCATGTTGTGGTTAAAATGACTTTTTTTTCTCGGTAAATGCACTGAATCTCTGACGCAATTCATGTGAAACGACCTTCACGGGTTAGTTCACCTAAAAATGAAAATTGTCATCGTTTTTTCACCCTCATCTCTATTAAACCCATGTGACTAACTTTCTGCAGAATGCAAAAGAATATCGAGAAATGTCTCCGTTTTTTTAGTTTAAGGCAATTAAATCCAGTGTTGTTTGAACCTCAGCATTCTTCAGATCTTCTCCTTTTGTGTTGTGCAGAAGAAATTCGTACGGTCATAAATGATGACAGAATTATTATTTTTTGGTGATTTTATCCTTTTAAAGCATCTCAGGGTCACTAAAATGTCAAATTGGTCTGTTCTTTACAATTTATTTTCATCATTGAATCATAGATGTTTTGATTAATGTCTCGCCAAAGCCGTGGTTTCTTTAGACCCCTGACATGCATGTAGCCCTCCTTTTAAACCCTCAAGCTACGATCTCTCTCTTTCATTGTTGTTCCTTTTTTTATGTTATGATTGGTTTATCCACTGAAAAAAACAATTTACTTTCCCGGTGCAATTTTGCCATGACAACAGTGATAGATAACAGAGATGTCAGTTTATTAACAGTAGTTTATTCCACTCGCTTTGAGGACCAGGATATGTTTTTTCCCTCCCATCCAGAGAGTTTGAGCATACATTTCTTTAAAGCTATTCAGAGCACCTGCTGAGAAGAGATAAAAGGAACGGAGGGGAAGAAGAGAGTTGGACTCTAATGGAAGGGGCAGTTGCAGACAGGTGAGAATGAGAAATAAAGGATGAAAAAACAGAGATGGAGATGAAAACAAAGCCATGGACAGTTAGTTCCCAAGCTTCATGATCCACCCAGCATGGGCTCCACCTAGAGATTATTTTTGATATAAGATAATTTCTTTGACCCACGCCAAGAAGGAAAGTAGGATAAATCCAGTTAGTCTTTGTAAAAGGACGTGGGAGTGTTTTAGGTCCCTGTCCACCCTTTTCTAGTAAAAACGGAGACAGTGCTGTTGTTTGCGGGTCCTTTCTTTTCCAAACCATTCATGCACACCCAGACAGACTCTCTAAACTAGTGGTGCACTGATATAAAGTAGTCCTAATAAAGTGTTAAGTGTTAATTAAAGTGTTAAAGGGGTGGTGGATTGCGATTTCACTTTTTTAACGTTAGTTAGTGTGTAATGTTGCTGTTTGAGCATAAACAATATCTGCAAAGTTATGAAGCTGAAAGTTCAATGCAAATGGAGATATCGTCTTTTAAAATTCTGCAGTTTAATGCCTACAAAAACGGCTGGTAGGGACTACAACAAGTTACTTCCTGGGTTCGTGACATCACAAACCCAGATAAACCCTGCCTCCGGGAAAAGGCAGCAAAGGGGGCGAGGACATGCTGCGCTGCTTTAGAGAAGAGGAAGAGAAAACTAGGGGTGCACGTAAAAATCTATTCATATATGAATCGTGATTCTGTCTTCTAACGATTCTAATGGATTCACAAGTTTCAAAATCAATGTTCTAAAGCAGCGGTTCTTAATACTGTTCCTCGCATCCCCCTGCTCTGCATCTCTCTCGCTCTCTCATTCAGCTCAGCTCAGCTCCAACAATGAACTGTTACAATTATACACTTATTTTCACAGTTATGAGAAGCGTTATACATGCGTGAAGTTGCCGTACTGTATTAAAGCTTTATCAAACAATGAACTGTTCCATTTATACACTTATTTTCACATAGCTATGAGAAGCGTTATACATGGACGCACATGCGGTTGCCGTACTGTATTAAAGCTTTAATCAGAATAAAACCGTATATTAAAAGCTAACAGAAGCAGTAGCATTTACAAAAACCAGCGTATCTAAAAGTATGAGACAACAACAAATAAAAAACTTAGGCCTACCATTAAAAGCCGTGCTTGCACAGGTTCTGCACGATCCTCTTCAATAATATCCTCTGCTTCTCAATCGGGCTCAAACTGATATGCTATATTAACGACGCCGTTGTTTACAATACAACAGGAGCACATGCCGCTGAGGAGAGGGGTGGGACGCTTAGACGCATACTAGAGGCAGTTTAGCCAATCACAACACACTGGGCTAGCTAACCAATCAGAACCCATCACCTATTTCTGAGGGAGGGGCTTCATAAAAGAAGGAAATGATCAGCCTGTTTCTCAGAGAAGGGACAGAGCGGTGTGGAATAAAGGTATATTATGTGAAAAATAATGCGTTTTTTAAAAAACAAATCATTAACACATGTTAAACTGCACCCCATAAACACAATCAAGCCTAGAAAAAAAACAGTGAACCACCCTTTTAAAAAAACATCTTTGGCCATTTTGTATCACTGTTGTTTAACCATAAAAGCCACGTTTTTAATTCATAGGCTTAAGTTAAAAGCAGTTTAATGCTCCGTCTAACTATTTAATGCAAGCATGATTTCGGTCAACTTTTTGGCCAAATTTGCAGTCAGGGTGTGCTGATGCTAGTGTAGCGTGATCCAGTCTGCAGGTTTTGATCAGTCGGAACTGACAGATTTAACAGAAAATCGCATGGTGCATGATGGGTACAGTCTTTTTTTTTATTGTTCTAAGACCCGTTTGCACCAAGGATGATAATTATAACCTTAAAATTCTAATAATCATTCTAATTCTACAAGAAAAGTCCATATGACAACTATAGCAATAACAACACATCATTGGAATCCCTTTCAGAAAGTTTTTTTTTTCCTCCAACTGATGAATGATAAGAACTTTGTAAAATCCATCTGGATGCTAATGTAGTTATTTTAGCTACTATTCTATGAGGAATGAGTCTTTAGACTGGGATAAGATTTTTAATGAAACTCACCTTCAACTGTTGAGGTTTCCACATGTGTTTGTTATTTTTAAGTGCATAATCACACTAAACTAATGTGTTATTTTGGCAACCGTATTCTAAATGTGAGCAGTCGAGGTAAATTCGCAGTTGTGGAAGGAAAGCATGTTGAAGTGTGTGTATGTGCGTGTAATTTACTGGTTTCCTTGTTCTGCTTGGAATCAGTTGTTTATTTCCTAATGCCTCAGCTGTGTTTTAATTAAGGATGTGTGCTCGCTGCGCTGTTGGAAATTAATTTACATTTGCCTGAACATAAGAAGTAATCAAAGATTGTTCAGATCAAAACCTGAGAGACTGCAGCACAATTAAAAAAACCCTGCAGCGCAGAGCCTGCATCGAACAGATATTCACCATTGACCCAATTTGGGCTCCTCTGGGACTCTCGACGCTTCTAGAACCCGTTTAACCTTCTCGAGCTAATGATGGCGGTCAGGTAGGAAGCACAGGACGGTGAGCGAAAGTGTGGGTATTATTAACTTTGTTTATTAGATGACTCCCTATGGGTTAGTGCGCTTTGAGGTGTGAGTGTTAATTGGTGTTGTTTTAAAAAGCCTTTGTTCTAAAGAATAACAGGGTGCGGAATTGGAGACCAGCACACTTTTGTTCTTTGAAGAATGCTTTATGGAAGCATCTATATTTTAATGCTGATAGCCGTATATGGATGTTTACACTTGGTGTTAAAGGGTTAGTTCACCCAAAAATTAAAATTCTATCATTAATTACTCACCCTTGTGTTGTTCCAAACCTGCAAGACCTTCGTTCATCTTCGGAAAACAATTTAAGATATTTTTAATGAAATTTGAGGGCTCTCTGACCCTCCCATAGACAGCAAGGTAACTACCACGTTCAAGGTCCAGAAAAGTACCAAGATGATCTACAAAGTAGTCTGTGTGACATCAGTGGTTCAACTGTAAAGTTAGTAAGCTACGAGAATACATTTTTGCGCAAAGAAAACAAAAATAACGACTTTATTCCACATTTTCGTCTCTACTGCGTCACTTTGGACGTGCGTTAGTCGACTACTTTGTAGATCATCTTAGTACTTTTGTGGGCCTTGAACGTGGTAGTTACCTTGCTGTCTATGGGAGGGTCAGAGAGCCCTCAGATTTCATCAAAAATATCTTAAATTGTGTTCCGAAGATGAACGGAGGTCTTACAGGTTTGGAACAACACGAGGGTGCGTAATTAATGACAGAATTTTCATTTTTGGGTGAACTAACCCTTCAACATGTCTGATCTCTGGTGATTTGATCATGACGGCAGCACTAAATAGGAATGAATGAATGAGTTTAAATAAATATGATGTAAACGGGGCCCAAAACATGAACCACACTCACAGAGTTAGCTGTGGTCTTCTTAAAAGAGACAAGAGTGTGTGTTTATCTTGGCATTGTTCCTAGAGATACTTTGGTTGGACCCTTATCTCAGATTACCATTCACCTGAGGGCTTCTGCGCATGTATGAAGGTGTGCATGTGATTTGCTTTGCAGTATGTTTTCTCTCTCTTACAGCT
>NW_015546129.1:306658-309170 GCF_001515605.1 Sinocyclocheilus anshuiensis | reverse complement strand
TGCTGATCAGTCGCCATTTCAGGATTCTCAGCATTGAAATATTACATCCAAAATCATCTTACCTTTTTGTCAATAGATAATGCTTTGAAATATTAAATAATTGTAGTAAATATTGTTTTAAAAAGTGTTCACCTTGCTTGTTTGTTTAGCTCATTTGTTTTTCAAGTACCAGTCAGAGTACTCCAAGCTCAGTTAACATAGTTTTTAAATTCGTTCTGCATATTTTCCCCAAAACCATCACAGAAAAGTCAGGGCTACCCTGCTATCTAGGTATCGGCCATTGTAAAACTTGACTTAAAGGAATAATTCACCCAAAGATAAACATTTTTGGACATCCAAGATGTAGGTGAGTTTTTCTTCATCAGATTTGAAGAAATGTAGCATTCCATCACTTGCTCACCAATAAATCCTCTGCAGTGAATGGGTGCCGTCAGAATGAGAGTCCAAACAGCTGATAAAAACATCACAATAATCCACAAGTAATCCACACCACTCCAGTCCATCAGTTAATGTCTTTCTTGAGAAGCCAAAAGATGCATGTTTGTAAGAAACAAATCCATCATTAAGGCTTTTTAACTTTTAACTGTAATTTCTGGCCAAAATATCCATAATTCATAATTCAGTCCATGAGTCCATAATTCATAATAACGCTTCCTCCAGTGAAAATGTCTATCTCCTGTTGTCTCTCACATCAAAATCCACCCACATAATTGCTTCGAGCTGTTTTGGACTGTTTTCGCTTGCAAAATGTGTTTGATCTGACCATATTTCTCTCCTGATTCAGGCGAGACGACTTTTTCACTGGAGAAAGCAATATTTTGGATAGAGGACTTGTATTTTAGCTAGAAGCAATGGTTTGATAGTAAAAACATTGCAGCTTTTCCCTTCTCAAGATGTTAACTGATGGACTGGAGTGCTGTGGATTACTTGTGGATTATTGTGATGTTTTTATCAGCTGTTTAGACCCTCATTCTGACGGCACCCATTCACTGCAGAGGATCCATTGCTGAGCAAGTGATGGAATGCTACATTTCTCCAAATCTGATGAAGAAACAAACTCCTCTACGTCTTGGATGGCCTGAGGGTGAGCACATGTTCAGCAAATTTTTTTCGGGTGAATTATTCCTTTAAATGTGTAATTGTAGCATTCAGTTCTGATTGAATTAGCCACATTCTAATCTGTTTTTAGTATCTAAACTGCTCCAGGTTTTGAATTTTGTTGTTTTTCTTCACGTTGCCTAAGAGCTTCCTTTACACAGTAAAAATCACTGTAATGCACTGCCTTTCATCTCTTTATTGGCCAACAACTAGTTCAGACCCATTCAATGAGACTTGTGTTTGGTTTCCTATCGTGAAGATACAACTCAATATATCCGGTTTGTGAAGCAGGTTCATTGTGAGGCCGAGCTCTGGTATTAAGTGTTTGTATTGTGTTTTGGGAGACCTGCTCTCTCAGAAGGGCTTTTGTCTGTCAGCCTCTTTCTGCTGCGGAGATGTTCGGTGTAAACCCGTACTACACCACCGCCCCCTTCTCCTTCTGAAACCACTGAACACAAGCTCCTAAATCAATGAGAAAAGGGCAGCTCGACTGTGATGGGCCTCACTTAAAAGACCCAAGGAATGAGAGGAGGAGGGGTGGAGAGAGCGAGCTGTGAGCTGAGGGAAGACACAACATATGTGGGGGTTCGCTGTACACACACACACACACACACACAATCCAGAGGGGCTGCTGAACATCAGTCGCTGCGGTGCTATTCTCACGCGTCTCTCTTGAGAGAGAAAGAGACTGGAGACTAAAAAGGACCATAAAAGTATCTTAGAAGTAGAATATACACAAATCGTGATTCGTGTGCTATATATATATATATATATATATATATATATATATATATATATATATATATATATATATATATATATATATATATATATATATATATATATATATATATATATATAAGCCTTCTGAAGTTATATGATAGCCTTATGTGAGGAACAGATTGAAATTTAGGGTATATTTCAAAGATGTTGCTCTTCACTGTCCCTATACATTAAAATATGGTGCTTTTGCCTCGGGACATCCTTTTGTATTTGCCTTATTTTTTATCTTTTTTTGACACAAACCATATTTTTACAATGCTTTTTTGTCATTTTGGATCTTGAGTCCCCATTTACTTGAATTATATGGAAAAAAGCAACCAGTTCATTCTTTAATATTTATGCTTTTGTGTTTAGCCAAAGAAAGTAAGTTATATGGTTTTGTAATGAAATGAGGCTGGGTAAATGACAAACAAATTTATGTATGTATTTATTTATAATTGGGATGCTCAATATATTAGATTTATTATTATTATATTACTAGATTTTTTTTTATGAATTACGGAATTATTTTGATTTGTTTGTTATTTTTTAATGAATGTGACATGCCTATATGAAAATAATTTTTGATTAGATTTCAGTGTTTTAATTTTCTCTCCACTCTCTGAGGCAGAAGTCTCTAAACTCATCCTTT
>NW_015546129.1:282208-306369 GCF_001515605.1 Sinocyclocheilus anshuiensis | reverse complement strand
CCTCTAACTCTAGCACTTTCTATTCTATTTTAATTCTACTTTATCTATATTTATCTTCTTTTTTTATTTAAAAAACAAACAAAAAAACAAACACTAGCTTTCTGTTTTTTCTATTCTACTTGTTTTTCTTTGTGTGCGTGTATATATGTGTGTGTGTATAATATATATATATATATATATATACATACACACCTTGCTACGTGTACTGTGTTAGGCTAACCGAGACTTGTCATTTGCACTTATATATTGTTGCTCTTTTGTTCGTTTTGACTGCTTTTATTGTCCTCATTTGTAAGTCGTTTTGGATTAAAGCGTCTGCTAAATGACTAAATGTAAATGTGTGTGTGTGTACAGTATATATGATTTATTTGTATTTTATATATTTAAACTCTTTTCTGCATTCCTCCATCTGTCTTGTTTGCTGGTCTTGTTCTGTGGGAATCAAAGCGGTTTTCTTTTTGAGACTAGCAGCTACTTATAGTGCGCTTGTGTTAGTGCAGCTGATGATGGCGGACCACACACACTCTCATTAGAGCAGGTGTTCTGTAAACATCCCTCTTTTAGAGCCGTTCACATCCTCAGCAGGAGTCTTTCAGCCCTCACACACACTCACTGATGGCTCTGTGATGATTTGAAAATGTTATTGCTCAGAGATTGCTCTTTTATAGCTCAGGACTCAAAGAAATCTTCCAGGTTCAATGCGAGTTAAGCTGTATTGACTGCATCTGTAATGTTGATTTTATTCTTTGTTTTTTT
This sequence comes from Sinocyclocheilus anshuiensis, assembly GCF_001515605.1. Lineage (NCBI taxonomy): Eukaryota > Metazoa > Chordata > Actinopteri > Cypriniformes > Cyprinidae > Sinocyclocheilus > Sinocyclocheilus anshuiensis. The sequence continues at coordinate 305,613 of NW_015546129.1, read as the reverse complement.
CCCCTCCCCATGTTTGGTGACAATTGTGGTGACTTACAATTGAGGTGCATGAGACAGTGCAATAAGCATTAAAATATTTTTTTTTGTGTCTGAAGAATAATATTGGAAAGGTCGATAAAGTTGCGTTTACCCAAAGGAATTGTTTTGGTAATGCATAACCAGAAGTTGAACCATCTAGAAAAGTAGTCTCACTGCTAAATGGACACTTTATAGCTCAAATGGACTTTTATTGAATTATTAATGCAATTCATGAGCTTCATTTCTGCTTTATACCCTCTGGAACACTGGCCTGTATATTTTTCTTTTAATACTTTTCATACATTAAGACTTGTTATATATATAGAATATATATATATATATATATATATATATATATATATGTGTATATGTATGTATGTGTGTGTGTATATGTGTGTGTATATATATATATATATACTGTATATACTGTATATAATATTATAATATTTAAATAAATATACAACATTTAAGGGATATTAAGTAATTTATGTATTATTATTATTTTTTTTATTACTGTTATCTGCAATTACACAACCAGACCTGTCCATAAAGCTTAAATTGTATTTAATTTGTTTTTGTCCGCACATTTCATATGTTCATGTTGTGGTTTGTTTTTCCGTGCGTGTTTTGTTCTGTTTGGAGTTCAACAGTTTGCATGAACGTTTAGCTCACAGACGGTGAAACTGGATCCTTACGATCCGCCCTTCCCACATTGTGTTTCTCATTCTTCTCTCTCTGCCTCTAAATGATCAGATCTATGGTTTCATATCACATTGATGAGCTCAGAGTTGTTTCAACGAGAGAAACCCACCACCGCCCCTTTCCCAACAGCAGCTCTCACTTGACTTGAGCCTGATTCTCTTTATCCACCTGCCTTTTTCCTGCCGGGTGCAGTCGCTGGGAAAATAGAGCTCGCTTCGGAGCGGCATGAAGAAGCACTTGAGTGAACAGCAGCTCTGAGAGAACGAGATGAAGCCGAAGCCATATCACAGGCTTGTATGGAGCGAGCGGCTCGTTCTGTTTCGCTTGAGATGGACTGACCCTTATTTCAGAGCGCTGCGGCCGTGCCATGAGCAGAATTCTAATGAGCTTCTTGATGTCAGTGCTGTGGAAGGTTCTGTCAGATTCCAAAGTAAACGGATAAAATATTTATCTGTTATAAAACGAATGGCTCCGACTGTAAAATCTGATAGGATCAGCCACTTTGAAGCCATTTTGGCATTTGTAAACAGCCTGCAGATAAGCTAAAGAACTACTTAGCAGAAGATGTATAGCCATTATTATTATTATTATTATTATTATTATTAATAATAATAATTTTATTAACTGTTTTTTTAGAACCACTTTTTCCCTCAAAATAGTTTTATTATTATTATGTGTGTTTTTGTATTCATTATTTTATTTGTATTTTTATTTGTTTAGAAACATTTTTCCTCAAAATATTTTAATAATAATAATAATTGTATACATTTTTAAAATATTTTTACATTTTTAGAGACCTTTTCTCCTCAAAATATTATTATTATTATTATTATTGGAGTCTTTTATCATATTTCTGTTGCTGTCCGTTTATGAAACCTCTTGAGGCAACATTACAGAGATTTTTAACCATGATTAAGGGATGTTAAAGGCGTCATATGATGCGATTTTCATGTTTTCCTTTCTCTTTGGAGTGTTACAAGCTGTTTGCGGCCGGGACACGGCATCAACAGTATGGTAAGGGGCGTAACATTTCCGTCACACGCTTGAGGTATTCGGCCAATCACAACACACTGGATAGCTGGCCAATCACAGCACACCTCGCTTTTCAGAACGATGAGCTTTGTAAAAATCGACGCGTTTCAGAAAGGCGGGGCATAGAGGAGAAACAATAATGTACAGTATGTGGAAAATAATGTGTTTTTTGAACCTTAAACCACATAAACACATTTCATTACACCAAATACACAAAATAATGTTCTTTTTAGCAACATCATATGACCCCTTTAAGCAAACACAAAATAAAATCACATTTTCCAAATCATACATTTACACCCGTTGTTTAACTAGAAGGATCCTCGAGATGTGCTGTAAAAGATGCATGAAAACCCATTAGCAATAAACTATAAAGTTTTCTGTAGCCATATTTACAAGCTATTGTAGAAATGCAGTAGGTATTTCCCTGTTTGCTTGGACATGATAGTATTAGTCAAGATTTGGTGTTTTTACATCACACAGATTGATTCAGACAGGTCGAATATATGTCTCCATTTTTAGCGAGACTGTGAGAGCCGCAGAAATACTTGTTTCTGGGTCTAATGTTTACTTTGATATGCGGTTGCCTCTCTGGGGCAGCGCTGTTGCCCCTGGTTTATTTATTTGAGGATGAATTATACACGCTGTCCTTGGTGGAAAAGCCCTCAACTTGATTCTCTGAATTTGGGTTGGGAAACATTGGGGGAGTCTTGCTTATTCCGTGCTTGTCCTGAAGTCTGCTTTTGATTGTGTGTGCATCTATCTGTTTATTGACATATAGGCAGACTATGTTGCATCAGTAAGTAATTGCCATTTTATTTCAAACATTCAGATTAGTTTGATTTTCTAAAGCTGTAATAACTATGTCTGTTGACTTTATTTCCAAAATCAATAGAATTGGCTCTTTATTGTTGATCTAAGACCAGTTGTGATGCATTATTTACGATGGATTCCATTCCGTCCTTCTGCGAACAACTTTCTTCAAGGATACCACCATGCTCCCTCCTTGGTTGGTCTTTCAGCCTCGAGTGACCATGGTGACGCCAAAAGAGTTCGCTCGGAGCGCCCATTAACTCTCCATTCAGTGCTAATTAATAACCCTGCCGTAGACAGGGCAGGAGAAATGGCTCTGCCGTGTCTAAACAAGTTCGTCTCAGGTCCTTCACAACCTGTCTACAGTAAATTATTGTCCTTTCAATTCCTGGCCCGCCTTCCCTGCTAATATAGCTACATCTAATTTATTATACTTGATTGAATTGGCTGCCACTCTCTGTCAGGTTATTATGAGCTTTTAAGAAGTCATTTGTTCTGCTGTACGTGTTTTGAGTCAGTTCATAGTCGGAGTTTGATTCATTGGGATTTGGTTCCGTTTCTGTGAATCAGTGAATCCATTTCAGTGATTTTTTCCCCCCAATTTGCATGTGGCATTATATTAATGTTTTAGAAGAAATTAAATTGTAAATACAGAATTTTTTTCTTATTCACTGATAGATGGATAGAGAGATTATGGAAATATTTAGTAGGGGTGTGAATCTTCACTGGTTTCGCAATTCGATTCGATTATGATTATCATGTCAGCGATTCGATTCAATTCAATATCACGATGCATTGCATCCTCAATTTTCAATATTGGTGCACAAGGCTACGTTTTACTATAAATTTGATATTAAATTTATTTTGTGCATTTTCGTTAAATTATATAAGCAGGCTACTTTTTAAAATAATTACAAATTAATAATAAATCAAAACAATTGTTAAGAACTTAACCAACTAGGCCTAAATATAGCTTCAAAACCTACAAACAAATAGGAGAATCTGAGAAAAAAAAATGTTCTCCCACCCCTAATGCATAGATTATACAGTATATTATAATATTTAAATTTTATGAGTGGTCCAGACTACATGGCATTTACCTGTAATGTTTTTAATTTAGAAAATTAAATCTGCGTCAATCTACATTCATTTGATATAATCAGTGCAAAGGTTGGGGTCACCTTGTCTAAACCAATGCTGAATTTCCTGCAGTACACGCATGTATAATAAAGTTACTGCGGGCTACGAGATAACCATGCGTAGGACAATATTGGTTTTGTAACCTTATCTCTGACAAGCTGTAGGATTTGTGCCAGTCAGTCTGTTCTGTTAGAGTGTGTGTGTGTGTGTGTGAGAGAGAGCAAGCGTGCTACAGCTCTTAAACATGTCCTGGCAGAGTTTGTTTGCTGGCGGGCATATCAAGTGTCTCACTGGTATACCAGCGCCCAGGTGTGTGAGCACGTTCGTTTTCTCTGAATGAGACTGTGCCGTCGCGATCACCCCGTGTGACCAGAGTGATTCAGGTTACACAGCCGAGAATGTTTATTATATGCTTATTTTCCTCATGTTCCACCCTCACTAACACTAACACACATACGCTTTTGTTTGGCGAGCATCTCTGAGGATCAAGTCTTGTGTTATGGCAGCCTTTGCATTAAATTAATTTAGATATTAATCGAATCCCTCTGAGCACCACAATGCCTGTGTCTCGCTGTCATGACGACGACTCACCTTGAAATCTATTTGCATTGTAATGGCATGGTAATCCAGCGTTTCTGCCCTATTCATCTGTGTCTCTCAAATGCCTCCGCACAGAGATGTCAACTAATCCGGCCTCGAAAGATTCAACAGTTAAATCCACGTAAATGCTTTGCAGTCTTGTGCTGACCTGAAGTCTGGAGCGCTCCGGTCTCTTGAGTGCCAGTCAGAAGTGTTCGGGGCGTTTTGGTCTTAACACATTGTTCTTCTGTGAAATTAAGATGTGAAGTTTTTCTTAGAACAAAAGTGTCTGGTGGCTCTTGACTTTATCCATTAGGAATTGATTGGATTTCGAAAAGTGTCTAAGAGTTGAAGTCGAATGAGCAATTATGTTGAATATCAAGTGAGATTGTCTTGAAAATTACATTAAAGGAATAGTTCACCCAAAAATGAAAATTTGCTGAAAATGTACTCACCCTCTGGCCATCCAAGATGTAGATTAGTTAGACAAATGTAGCATTCCATCACTTGCTCACCAATGGATGTGAATGGGTGCCGTCAGAATGAGAGTCCAAACAGCTGATAAAAACATCACTATAATCCACAAGTAATCCACACCACTCCAGTCCATCAGTTAACATCTGGAGAAGAGAGAAACTGCATGTTTGTAAGAAACAAACCCATCATTAAGGCGTTTTAACTTTAAACCATTGTTTTTGGCACAAAAAAAACATTAACATAATAATAATAATAATAATAATAATAATAATAATAATAATTCCTACAGTGAAAAAGTCCATCTCCTGTTGTTTCTCACATCAAAATCCACCCACAGATTTGTTTAGAGCTATGTTAGACTGTTTTTTTCTTGTAAACGGTGCTTGACCATGTGCAGATTTCTCTCCTGATTCAGACCAGACGACTTTTTCACTGGAGAAAACAATATAATAGATAAGAGGACTCGTATTTTAGTTGGAAGCAACTGTTTGAAGTTAAAAACGTCTTGATGGATTTGTTTCTTACAAACACGCAGCTTTTCACTTCACAAGACATTAACTGATGGACTGGAGTGGTGTGGATTACTTGTGGATTATTGTGATGTTTTGAAAATCTAACATGCATCAAATTAATTTTCATATATGAATGTGGTCCAAATCATTGTTGGCTATCTCTGATTTAGTGAGATTTTGGCTGTATGCAACAGATCTGTGTCACATGAGGGGGGAAAGTTGTAAATGAACAAATACACAGATATTCAGCGTTTGACCCGTACACCGTGCCAGTTTGATTTTCTGATCAGAAATTGTTTCCTGGATCTAACATCTGAAGGCGAGTGTTGCAAAAATTCTCCGTACTGTTAAAACCAGCAGCAAGCATTGGCTCACACTGAGATGTGAATCCTCACAGCAGAACGATGAAGCTGTGATTTGGTGGTTTAAATCTTTGGTAGATTCTTTCTCTGTTGACTCAACATGTTGCAATTTCTTGCTGAACAGTCTTGCAGACTCGTTCCTGAAAGATTCATAGCTCTCTTAATGTTTTTTTTTCTTTTCCATGTAGCATGCCTCACTTTGTTTTCCCACTTTTTGTGCTTTTTCTTCAGCTTTAGATGAAATGATATTCATCAGCTCATTCAAGATTTTCACCTTCAGAACTTGTCGAGTTTATTGTTGTACTTGCATGTGGCTGTTAGCACACGTTTCTGTTTACTAGCTCAGATTAGAGACCAATTAAAAGCTTCTTTTAGATCAGTCTTAAGTACCTCACCAAGAACGGACCCATCTTCCTCAGGCTCGGGCCCGAGAGGCTCCATAAATATCATCTACCAGAGTTGCTGACACAGAGTCCAGGGTGACAATGAATTATTTAGCTCACAGTCCAGGCGTCATGGATTGGCCTCGTCCCAGGTCAGTTCAGGGCTGCGGAAAACACAACTTTCTGCCTCCATGACCACATTCTGCAGGTTCAGTAGACGTCACGGGATTCATGGATTCACCTTCGGGTGAACCCCTGGCATAAGAGCCCGGCGGCTTCAGGGCCTGTCTCTCCTGAACAGAGCTTTTCAATAATGAAGGCGTTCGCTCTGAAGGAGATCTGCTCACTAAGTGCTCAGGAACATCTCTTGTTAGACAGGAGGTCAGGCCGACGACAGCACTGCAATCCAGATTGTGTGCAAAATATGGAAAAATCTGTGTGTTATTCTGCCTAACGATCTGTCAATCATTCTATTGTACGGTCTATTGAATCTAATGTTATGTCCTATTTGTCTATATTCTGTTGTTCTACATGTTTGTTTAAAGCCTCATTTCCACCAAGCGATACGGTTCAGTACAGTATAGTACGATACACCATTATTTCTATTTCCATTGTCAGAAGTTGTGAATGGTACCAAAATAGCAAACCGTACCGTACCATTTTTTTGGGACCCTTCCATTGGGGTACCGAGCACAGTAGTCCGGTACCTAGTGTTGTCACGGTACCAAAATTTCAGTTTTCAACCCGCGGACATGAAAAACAACCTGCGGCAACAGTGTTAAAGCAGTCCAATTCTGCGGGAAAACCGCGGACTTGGCAACACTGGAAGAGGATAGCTTCGTTTAGCGCATCAAGAACCGGGTTGACCGGGTACTCGGTACCACCGGTACTTAAGAAAACCTGGTACCGTAACGTTTTCATTTTTTTAGTACCGACTTGGTACCAAAATACCGGGTCCCTAGAACAGTCTACCGGTACCTAAAGGGTGGAGCTAGACTCACTGCAGAACGTTGATTGGTTGACAGAGAATCGTCGCTTGCGATTCTGTCTATTGTTCTATCATGATCACAAATAAAATGGGAATTATCGTGCAGCCCTTTGAGTCCACAAATGTAGCGTCTAACGTTACTTCTGGCAGGTCACGTGAGTCGACCTTGCATCGGCTGACTCTCAGCTGATCCACATCTACCTATAGAAATACGACGCCTATCACGGCATTCCTATATAAGGTCTATTCAGAATTATTCAGCAGCTTTATCGCTTGCTCAGGAGCAAATTACCCTCCTCCATCCCCAGCTCCTCCTTTCGCCACAGTCAGGACTTGGCTTTCTGATATTTCTTGTTGAATCAGACTCCATTTTATCTTGAATAATGTGTTACACTTAAATATAATTTAAGAACATTAATGATATCTGGGAGGGGGGGGGTTATTGCTGCTCTCCCTGCTCATTCATGACAGTTTTTTGGCCCAGAACAGAATCATTCCACCAAATCCAAACTAAGTGTCAATCATATTGACGATAGTGGTCCTGACAGAATTGATTGTTATTTTCCTGTTTATCACTGTGAAGCTGCTTTGACACAACCTGTAAAGCGCAATAGAAATAAAGGTGACTTGACTATTTAATTAAATATTGTTCAGTCTATCTGTCGGTCTCCATGGCATTTCATATGCATTTCACATACGGTCACGGCAGGAGCTGGACTATATTTAGTCCCAGAAGCACAGGTGTTAAATAGAGTTCATTTATAATCATCATTTACTCATTCTCATTATCACTTTGCTCTTTGCCCTCGTCTCTCTCTCCCTTGCTCTCAAACTGTGCTAGAGGTGACAGAACCGAGTGTTTAAGAATCCTCTCATTACTTTTGCAATTGACACTTTTTTAAGCTCCGCCACTCTTGGTTACTGTTGCTAACTCACACAAGATTTACCGAACATTTTCGGGTTTACGGCGATCTGTATTCTTGGACAATTTCAATAAAATGACACTTGAAACTATCCAACCACACAGATCCTCCGCAGACTGACATTAGTAAGGAGCCTCTCTGAGAAAATGGCAGGACAGCAACTAAGGTATCAATTTTACGAAGGGGCTTAGCAAAGGTCGTTTCGGAGGCGGAGTGAGTTATTACATTTGGATGAAAGATTATGAAGGCAAATACTTTATTTTCTTTTGGGGTAACGAGCACCAATAAATCGTTCCCAACAAGACCAGGAACTTGTATTAAAGTAAACAGGACCGATTTTGATTTCATGGCTTATTTTTGCCCTCTTAACAGCGCCTTTTATGTTGTTGAGGATGCCCTTTAGAACATGATTTAACAGTGACATTTCCAGAGTATTTCTTCACAGATGTCAGTGGTGCATTTGACTCGCCCCCACATAGCTCTATCCAAAAAGAAATAAGGTTGCACAAATCTCTGAATATTCAGTAATGCTTTTGCTGGAGGAGCTCAAAGTCACTTTCAGACCAAAAACAATAAATAAATGGTAATCTCAGTCAATCTCATGACTATAAATCAGATTTTTGATTGGGCACGGATTTCTCATTAATCGGGAAGCGTCCGTTACGGACACAGATGAATGGAAAAAAAAACCCTATAACCCCATTTCTGTTTAAAGAGGATGTCGTGGATCATTTTCTAGCATTGGCCCTATTAGATTAAATCTGCCCCCGGCCCAGGTGGGGGGTCGTAGCCTCTGCAAATGAATTGGGGGAATAAAACCGTGTGACGGTTAATCTGAACTCATCAGACTTGTTCGTAAATGAAAAGCTCTCTATTGCTGGGAAAGAACAATGGTAGGTCAGAGCCGGTGGCTTACTTAAACTGAGATCCACCTGATTTTAAGACCTCAGTCCATATGGCTCATATCAGTGAGCGATTATACGGCACGCTGGGACACTTGCTTGCATCTTCATCTTGGTTAAAGAGGCTGTATGGGCTGTGAGCAAGAGGAAAGTCATTGAGAAGAAAAACGATCATCTGAACACGCAAAGGCATCAGATTGGTTCCTCATTTTGCTTTTGCGGGGTGAGAGGCGGCATGTTGTGAATGCAAATGTGATCTCTATAAGAGTGTGGTGTGGGTTTAACAGAACATATATTACTGTGTAGAGCCGTCACTTTGTGTTGAAGTTTCGTTGGTGACGTTGGATTGAATCATTGGCTGAATTAATTTAGTGTAATGCAAGCACACTTTGACTTTATTTTAAAATGCAAACTTTATCTTTTAACCAAGGTTGCTCATCAGTTGAACACAAACAATGGGGTTGTTCCAAACCGTAGTGAGGTTTCCTACCTAGACTTCTTGTTTTGGCGTCATTGATGAGTTCCTGACCAAGGATGTGTCCAAATATTCAAGATTTTGGGTTTTAATTGTCAAAACTTGAACATCCGTAGTGACTGATCACTATTCTGAATTGCTTCTCCAAATGTGAAAAATATAAGTCAGCGTTGCTTTTGAGGATAAAATAATCCTAGAATTAATTGTGACTGGTTCAGTTCATAATAAATAATTAAAATTATTTTAAAATAGTGGAAAAAGTCCTGTGTGTATATGTAGATGGATAACAATATGTAGAATTTATAATATGGAGTTTATATTCTTTATTTTGCTCTGAGAAGTATTGATTGGTAAATGATTTTAACTGATTGAAAATGAACTATTTTGGTCAGTATTTATGTAAACTATTATTTTTGAGCTGATTTAAGTACTGAGTTGTTCGCTTAGCTAACATGCTGATACCAGTAATTACTAATTTAGGAATCAATCATTGAAAAACATGCCAAATGAATTTGGATTTTTTTGTATCTGTTATTTTTGAGGTTCAATTTCAACTAGAAGTTCATTACCTGTGTAGGCTAGGGTTTGGAACAGAAGCACTGAATTTCTTGACACGAGCTCAGTTTCTTCTAGCTATATAATCTTCCTGGCATGATGAATGTCAAACCTGTTCCTAGATCAGTGCCATGACTCGCAGAAGTTTTACTCGCGCTGTGCTTCAGGCCACATGCCCGATCTGGAGTCAGTCTCTTTCTCTTGGCTTGATTTATCGTCTCTGCACCTCTGTAGGCAGTGATGTATGACTTCCCCTCTGTTCTTAATCTCACCCTATAGTGCACTAAACACCGCCAGGTCTCGTCCTCAACACGCCACATTTCCTGCGCATGAAGAAAACTGAAGGGTGCCTGCAACATGATCGCCGAAGAGTTTAATGTATTTGCATGTACGCACATGCACACGTGGAAAGCTAAGAGACTAAAACTTGACTAAACAAAAACAAGACAAGGTTGATTAAATATGATAATCACTAAAAAGTACATTTGACACCAGGACTAAGACTAATTTAAAAGACTAAGACAAAGACTAAATTAACACTAACGGCAGTCATCATTCATTCAGAACATTCTCCAGGTGTTTGGTTCAGAGGAAATGACAGACTCTCTCTCTCACACACACACACAGCTCACAGATGTCACAAACGGGCTGGTAAATATTCTGCTGGCGTTCTGTTCAGCTGTGAAGCACCTGATGGCAGCGTGCTCTCATCTCACACGTACACACTCGGCATTTTATTTCAGCTGCTCGGGTCGATCCGTACTGCAGGTTCACTTGCTTCATGATGCCCCACGACCCTCTGACGCCTCAGCTGGGATCTGAGCTTGCACTACTGGTGTATGAAAACCTTGACTTCACCTGGTACCTAGAAACTTCAAATGCATTGTAAAGAACCAGCGACGAATCTGAGACATTGCAGTACACAACCAGAGGACTCTGCTTGGAATAGTTCACCCAAAAATGAAAAATTGCTGAAAATGTACTCATCCTCAGGCCATCAAAGATGTGGATGTGTTTATTTTTTTTTATGGGAACAGATTTGGAGAAATTTAGATTTATCACTGTCTCAGCAATGGATGGTCTGCAGTGAATGGGTGCCGTCAGAATGAGAGTCCAAACAGCTGATGAAAACATCACAATAATCCACACCATTCTGGTCCATTTCGGGTTTTTTCATTCATTTTGCTTGATGGAGGACTCATATTTTAGCCGGAAGCAGCAGCTTGATGTTAAAAATGCTTTAATGATGGATTTGTTTCTTACAAAAACTCAGTTTTTCTCTTCTCAAGACATTAACTGATGGACTGGAGTGGTGTGGATTATTGTGATGTTTTTATCAGCTGTTTGGTCTCATTCTGATGGCACCCATTCACTGTAGAGGATTTATTGGTGAGCAAGTGATGTAATGCTGAATCATGCTGTCACATTACACAAGTAAAATCATCCATCCTGATTGAGAAAGGCACTTAATGCTGACTTTGTGGCTAAAAAAGACATTTACACAAAAAAGGCAAAATTAAAGTTTAAACACTGCAGCATTAAACGGCTTGAAATGTTTAGCATTGCATGCTGAATACTGTTTTGCATGCTATATTTAAAAAAAGAATCAATACACTGTGTATATATATACTTCACAGTATGCTGTTTAAAAGTGCATGCTTGTTTTCTTCTTAATTGACCTTTATAGTTCCTGTGTTTGCTCTCTGTCTTTGACCGCATGAATCTGTATGAACGAGATAAAGACTGAATAATGCATTTTGCGTTTTGAAGGAGAGTGTGTGAAAAACTCTTAAAAACACCAAAAACCAGAGGGTGAAAAACTGTCAGTCTACCTTGGGCTCTCAGAGACGATGGGTTTGATATCAGGCCTGTAATTACGCAGAGATGTGAGTTGCCTTTTAAAGCGACAGAGGAGAATTGGTAGGAGGAGAAACGCAATGTAAAATCCGTCTTTCTCTCCCCTCTTGTCTGGTTTGAATTATTTAGTCGCTCCACAGTGTGTGCAAAGTGAAATCATGTTAAACTCCATGTTGAATGAGGTGCTGTTGAATTTTGAGTGTGTGTTTTTTTTTTCTCTCCGGTTGCACTGATGTCTTATTGGTCTCTAGATGGGATCGTGGAGGTCATTAAACCTCCGCAGTGTCTGTTTGGGTTCTGCTGACCTTAGCGGGCCGCTCGGCGCAGGAGGAATTAGAATCAGAGGTCACTGATTTGCAGCAGCTCTGGAATATCTTCTCTCGCTGCAGGGCAGGGACGGACACGGGTTTGTCCAGTTTCTGCTTTTATTTCTGGATCAGGCAGGCAGCAGGTGATGCATGCTTTAGAATGTTGTACTGTGCAAATACATGCAAGTATTTACACACGTGCTGTTCATCTCCACTTTCCAATGAAATTGTGCTGGTTGGCGGAGGGGAACCACAAATTATATTTATAATGTTTATGTTAAATTTATTAATGTAAAAAAAAAATTTATTTCTATTTTATTTTCAGTTTTTCCTAAGTTTATTTTTAAATGTTATGGCTTTTTTTTTGTTAGTTATTTTTTTTATGTATTTATTTATTTATTCATTTACATTTTTTTTTCTTTTTGCTGCCAAAGTTATAGTTAGCTAATATCATTTAAATAGTGGCTTTAAATATCTCATATCCTTCTAGTTTTGTCGCTTATGTTATATAGTGGCAATTTCATATTTGTCATAGTGTTTGTATGTATGAACATTGTGTATGTATATTTTTTTGATATATATTTATACTTTTTTCCCACATTTTATTTTTATTGACCATATTCTATTTTAGTTTAGTTTCAGTGTTTTTAATGTATTATTTATGTATATATGTGTGTGTGTATATATATATATATGTATATGTATATATATATATGTGTATATATGTATATGTGTATATATGTGTGTATATACTGTATATATATATATATAATTATTATTACTTTGCAACATGACGAGTTGGCTTTGATGTAACGGTCAGAAGTTATTTCATTATCTAACAAATAAAACGAAAATTAATGAATTTGTATTTGTAGATTTCAAAACAATAAATTGGAAAGGGTTTACTGTTGCATTGCATTGAATACATGAAGTTTAGTTGGCTTTGCTGATGTACACTGGTACCAATCTAGTTTAGGAATGCCTAGTTTTGCTTCGTATTTTCAAAGCTGTAACTTGAAGACATTAATCCCTTCTAATGTTAACCAGTACCGGCAGGTTTAAGCAACCAGTTCGGAGCCTGTTTTCCAGGTTACAACTTAGTGGAAATGTGAAAGGTGGAAAAAGGTCAAGAGCTCAAGTTTACAAATGTTTTTATAAACGTTTGAGCTTCAAAACTCATTCAAATGCTCTTACCAACACGCCATAGCACAAGCGCACATGCTTATTTAATCGAGGTCGTCTCTCCTGCTGACTTTCATTAGCGTCAGCGAGAAAAGGTCAATGTTGTGCTTATTGTTTTATAAAGCTTTAGTCTGAAAGCCCGAGGCTGCGGTAACAGCACTGTTTCTAGAGTTTAATGGAGTGTTTGTGTGTTTTGATAGAAATTGAACCGGTGGATGTTGGTTTTGGACGAGGATCCGTTGGGGAATATAATGAGGCTCACAGTCTCCTGTTATGGACCAATACCTTGTACTGTTTTTTTGTGAGAGGTTCTAGAGGATTTGATATTGATGACAAGCCGGTTGTGGGTTATTTATTGGTGTGCTGATCAATGTAGCCTCTCTGATACTGACTTTTCTCTTCTCAGAGTAATCAATGTAGCGTTTGGACCAATCAGACACACAATTATTCACTATATTTAATGAATAATCCAGCAAACCCCCTCACCCAAAAAAAGCAAACTATGTGTTAGAGTTCTGTGGACATTCCCCGACGAGCAACTAACACCCCAAAAAGGCAGAACAGGCCTCTGGTTACCATGACAAGTAATGAACAAATCATCTGATAACACTGGTTTTGCTGCTCAAAGGAATGCGTGCAGAGCAACTCCCACTGCATTTCTCCATAGGAAAGACACACAATGCCCATAGAAATGGACTCTTCCCTATTCATTCATAAAAAACCTTCTATGAATGAACATCTTCAGAACATTGTGTGTATGATTATTACTTCCTTGTCTTTTGTGTTGTATACTGTTTTATGCATGCTTATGATAGAACCACCTTATAATGTAACCTCACATATACCATGTTTGGTATCTATGAATTCGTATTCTGATGATCTAAATGAGAGTGTATATTACATGTTGATACCTATGCAACATATTAGTGTTCTAAGAATCTTTAATAGTTTGTGCATCAGCACCCAATCCAGTTACGTATGCAAAATACCATGCTCTAAGACTTTCCCTCCGAACGTTTAAGTCACCATTGGCTCTCTGACCCCCTTGAGGTCATCTAGTACTGTAAGAAAATTATTTTCTATGGCTACGAAAATATAATTTCTTAGAGTTGATATGAAATTACACTGAATGTTCGCTGGACGAACAGATTAGTTGATGGTAATATTAATTCTGCTGGCAGCTGAAATAAATAATTATAATTAATTGTAATTATTTATATACATTTCCTTTTTGAGCTAATTTGCTACATCAGTGGCAGACGGTAATGAGTGTGTAAGCCATTGGAGTTTTCTAATAGAGCTGTGGGTGTCTCTGTATTAATCAATGTCCAAACTGCACGCAGGATCTTTCACATATAGACTAATTATATCACTGCATGCCGCGCTGCTCTGCTGTTGTTCCTCCACTCTCCGCCTTTTAATTGGCATTTGGCTCATTTTCCTCAACGTTTAATCAGCTCTGAAAGAGAACGTATCTCGAAGCGGCGCTCCATTGGTTTCTTCACGAGTCTGACTGCGTTCGGTAGTGAATCTGGACGGCTGCCAGTGGGCTTTTTGGACGGCGTCTGAGTGTTGACGCAGATGTTCTGTCAGATACTTTCTCTTTCTTTCTCCGTCTGTCTCTTGTCCTGTCCGAAACGGCAGCCTCAGCAATTGCGTTATATAAAGTCCACACATTTGGAATGTAGGCTCGTGTGTATGTTTGTGATGAAACAGTCAACTTGGCCAAATCATTAGAAACATTAAAAATCATTGACATGGTAATTTATTTGTACTCATTTCAATAGCTACTTCAGATATGATTGGTAAAGCTTGAACTGTTGGGTAGTAGAGTAGTGCAACCATCATGTGTGCATTGGGGTCACTTTTCAACACTCTTTTTGAACCATAAAATGGCAAATAGGATGCTCTTGCCCATTTTCATGGTGCTGGTGCCCAATCTGTAACCATTCCAGGGGTTTCCTCCAAAGAAAAGCCATTCTGGACAGGAAAAATTGTCCCCAACCCCATTAAACTGCTGGTCTTGAACCAGAAAATGCATTTAATTCGTTTGTTTATTGTTTAATTTTGGCTTAAATTCTATTTTAAAAATAAATAAATCGAATTAAAAATGTAATTAAATTAAAAATTAATTAAATCATAATCATTAAAAATAAATTAATACCGCAATTTAGCAAACACAAGGCAAATTCAGTTTTTTGGCTTAAATTCTATTTTAAAAATAAATCAAATTTAAAATTTAATTAAATTAAAAATGAATTAAATCATAATCATTAAAAATAAATTAATAAATTAATACAATTTTAAATGTTAAAATAAGTACAATTTAATTTATTTAGGAAGCACAAGGCAAATTCATTTACAATAAAAACAATGTTGCAGCGCACAGCTGCTCCAACCAGGATATTTGACCCATCTGTTCTAAGGTGATTTTAATATAAATCTACATTTATATTTACATGAATTAATTTAGCAGAGATACATCATATGTGATTGATTGCTATGGACTGCTTCATCAAAAGCAGGTTACTTTGAAATGCCTTTAGATGGCTAAGTTCCCCAAGCTCTCCAACAAAGATGTGCTGTGTTTGTCTGTGTGCAGCTTAAGTAGTAACAGTCGGTTGCGTCATCAATCGGCTCTTGAATCTGGCTGGTTCTGAGAGCGCTCCCTTGGGGCCGACAGTCGAGGGCCCCTCAGGAGGCCGTGAGGAGGTCCACGTCAGTGCTGTCAATTTGTATTCTCTGGGAGAGAAACAAGCCAGAGGCAACCTGTCGTCCAAGGTTTAGATGGGGCATTCCCAGTGGGACTCTCCTATTGGTTGATCTGAAGCGTCAGTCATCATTAGAGCGTTACCATAGCGACGCAATTCCCACCTCCCATACCTCACCAACTGCTTTCTATGTCCTCGAGCAGAACCTGCGTTATGGTGATATTGTCTTGCTATACGTTTTCTGAAAAGGATTATTATGCAAACTTCATATAAATTGAAAATGACGATGCCATCCAGCATACAGAAGTTCCTATTTTTGTAAACAGTAACTTTTACATTTAAAGTAAGAGGACTGAACTAGCATAGTGCACTAGTTCAGTAGAGATATGCTTTGAGCATGAACGATCTCAGAAACCTAATGCTGATTTAAAAACAATGTGTTGGTAATGAGGTGGGAGGGGCTTGTTTGAATGTAATTTTTACGATTGATGGCTGTTTCTTGCACGGTCAACAACAGCCAATATTTCAGCAGCCTGTTTCTTTGTTCTTTTCTTTACAAAAACGTTAGAATATACTATGGTAATGTGGACTACCTTACAATTGAAGTATAGTGTGTGAATATGGTAATTAGAATCTTTTAAATATTTAAATTAGTGGTTGATCAGTATGGGTTTTTTAATGACCGATTCTTATACTTTAAACTTTTAACCGTTCACAACATTAAATATCTGGCTCATACCTGGATTGGTAAAATAGTACCATGGTATCATACTGCTCTGCTGTGTTTATCCAATTACTCTGGCTTGCAAACAACTCGCTAGTCCTTCAAATCTATAGAGAACAAAATCTGAACGTTAAAACCCACTTCATAAATACCCATTAAACGATTTTGTCTCAGTATGAGGGTTTTGGTATTCTCAGCGCTCACTGAAACAAATCAAGGGATTAGATGCAAAGTTCTTCTCGCAGGAATAAAAGCAATATTTGAGCAGAGGTAGGTGAGACTTCAAAGACTTTCTTGTGTGCCCACCCAAGGAGAAAAAGATAAAGATAAAGAGAGAGAGAGAATGAAAGAGAAATGCTTGAGCAGTTTTACCCGCTAATACCTGCATGTTTCCCCTCGACTCGTTTCAACAGGTTGAATTCTCATATGCAAACGTAAATTATCTACGTAAATATGAAAATCTACATGCAAATGTTTGGAGTGTGTTTTTTTTATTATGCATTTATGAAGCATTTTTTATATTATATGTAAATTTTTTATATTATATATATATTTAATATTTTTAATTTTTTTTAATAGCTAATATTTAATCGCGCATGCTCATTTGCTATTTTTGCATCTTATATATATTTTATTTTATTGACTTTTTTGTGTGTTTTATTTATTTATTTTATTTAGACAAAGTAATGTCGAATTTTAATATCAGCCTATTGGTATTGACCAGATTTGGTGCATCCCTACTAGATATAAATATGTCAACTTTAACAGCAAGATTCTCTTCAAATGGTTTTTCTAACTCTAGTTATGAAGGATAATATAGTAATTAGTCACATATAGTCTTTGGACTCTTATTCTTTCTGTTCAAAAGGTTAAGATATTGGTATTCACTATTCAGTCACTGACGCAATATTGAGGTGTTTGCTCCATCTTAAGTGTTTGAGATGCAGAGAAATCGAACGGCCCTCTGTGGCTTCTTTTAGTCGTGAATGTTCATTCTACCTTTGAGTCAAGATTTCCATTGTTACAGAGAGATACCCTCCGTCTCCTTGAGGACGTCCCGAGAGATTAATTGATTCCAGAACTATTATTTGTCATCATTACCCTCCGTTTCCTGTTGCCTTTGTGCGTTTGTCTCCAGATGAGTGTGGAATTACTGCTTGAGAGGGCTGTTTTACTGTGGTTTTTGTGTTCGCCTGTTCTGTAGGGAGCTAATGGCGTGTAGAATCAATTTCTGTTTGGCCTCGGTCCCTCGCTGGAAGCTGGATAGAAGTTTTGCGGACCGCTCTCACCGCTTTCATTTAGGGCATGGGACGTGTTTTGGATTTCGTTTCAAGTTGAAGTTTAAGGGGGCGCAGAGAGGGTAGAATCCAATTTATGGATTTAGTCTGTCTGCAGACTTGCGGTGGATGTATTCGTTTCAGACCGCAGGTAATGAAGTAAAGGTGAAGGAATCTGAAAGTGTTTTCCAAATCATCCAGCATGGCTAGATTACTGTGCTGTGGACCTGAAAGTTACACACCGAGGTTCATTCTGTGCCATTTTTCCTCTGCCAGAGGTCATAGAGTCTTTTGTAAATAAACAAGAGGGATGAGTTGGTTGAATTCAACAAGTGTGGGGCAAATGCTTCGCATCAGATTTCACACTGTTGTGCATAATGTTTAAAATAATGTTTATAAACCAATTATAATTACTAAAAAACTATAAACAAAACGGCATCATGTATGTATGCATAGTTTAATACAAAGGACCGAACACCAATCACACGAGTACATTTTTCATTTAAAAACACGAGTTGCAGTGGAATGGGGAAAAAACCCCGCCATAAAGTCTCGATGTTTTTTCAGAGTTGAACTTGCATTAGCTTTACATGTCTTTCTAAACACACTTTTGTCGAGACGTGAGTGCAACGGTGATAGATGTCCCTCTAGAAAATGCGCGAAATATGCATTCTGTGTGAACAGCTTGGTTTCAGTTTTAATGTAAACAACATCATCTCCGCATTGATTCCCGCAATATTTGTAATTAACAACGCAGCAGCGCGCATCTAGTGGCTTCAACTGGATAGACTAACAAAAACATTAAAATACAATGACACTTACATCGTCATCGCATCTCGTGCGCCGCTGATAATGCTGCCTCCTTAACGCACACCTAAAATTCAAAAAAAATTTTGACAGCCCTATTGTTGAGCCTTCGTCACGTTTGCATGTAAAAGTGGGCCTTTATTATTGTAATTTGATTAATGGCAAAGTCTTTGTTGGAGCCTCCTTCAATAGCGCCATTGTGTCAGTGGACCAGAAGTGACTTCCCCCTCCCGCTGGGTGTTGAAGACTGCTGAAACCGTCGCTCGTTGGAGGGGAAAATAATTTGACAGGCTCACAGCCCCTCTGAGGACTCCCATAACTCCCCCCGTGGGGCCGGCTGCTTGTTCTCACTCGTGTGAGTGATGAAAGAGTGGGGCGCACAGAATCAGCCCTCATTGTCTTGCCGTAATCAATTACCGTACTGCAAACGCTTCCCCTAGAGCAGCGTCATCGCCTCCATCAAGATGAGCTGCAGTAAACACAGTTACAGTTACAGTACAGATTTGTGTTTTTTTTCATGTAATTTGATGGTTTTACATTCACATGAGATGCTTTTAGGTACTGACATGAACCCTTTATTGGTAGATATACCACCTTTAATAGGGTACTGTTACACTGACAAGTTAAATTTCACAAGATTTTTTTCTCTGTGCACAGCAAGAAATCCAGTAGTATAATCCAGGTTGTGACCTGCAGTTTGGTTACTACAATCAGTGTGATAAATATGGAAGCTAGTTCACAATTTGTCGAATTTGTGCTTCAGTATATAATATAATATAATATAATATATAAAGTCATATTATTTATTGTATCTAAATCTGTGCACAGCAAGAAATCCAGTAGTATAATCCAGGTTGTGACCTGCAGTTTGGTTACTACAATCAGTGTGATAAATATGGAAGCTAGTTCACAATTTGTCGAATTTGTGCTTCAGTATATAATATAATATAATATATAAAGTCATATTATTTATTGTATCTAAATTAATTTAGACAAATTGTAGAATTTTAATATATTATACTTATTTTTAAAAACAAATGTGTATAATTGTATATAAATATAAATGTTTTCTATTATGCTAACTTCAGTTAAGTGTATAATTTTAAGTGTATAAATTATATATACATTTTTTGACATTTTTTTATACATTTATATTTCTAACATTTTAATGTTTATATTTTAATATATTTTTTATTTATTTTTAAATGTGTATATATACTTTTGTAATTGATTTAATTAGATTTTTTTCTATAAAAATAAATAATTTATTTTCTAAAACCTCAGTGTTTTCTGTAAAAAGGTTTAAGATAAATGCTGTTCATATCAGAAAATGCTGAAATAATAAAAGTGGCCTCAATGCCTGAGGTGAGTTTATTTATTTATTTTTTTTTTTAGGGCTTTCATATACACCTATTGTTGTGGTGCTTTCTGAAAATGAAATTATCACTGGACCCCAAGAATTACCCATCAGGTAACTGAATTAGCTGATTGCATTGGCAGTTAATGTAAGAATTTGGTTCAATGATTTTAATATGTGTCATTTACATCTGACAGCTTCACTTGAAAATAATGGTCGACCGATATATCGCCAAGGCCGATATATCGGCCGATATTTGGCATTTTTCAAATATCGGCATCGGCCGATACGTTTTTCTGTTTGGCTGATGCGTTGGAGACGGGACATTTATTTTGACGGCGCTGAGAGTGGCAGCGCCTGAGCACAGTGCTCACATTCTCCCTCTTGTTCGCCGTCGTCATTAACAGTTCTGTCTAATACGGATAGAAGTCTGTCTAATAATCCGATAGAACTGTTAAACAAAGGAATTAAAATGTATTATAAACTTAAAATTAAAAAGTATTATAACGATTGCTTTTATATTATTAGTAATAGAAAGGCAAAATTTTTTATTGTATTTTTAATTTAATTTAATTTAATTTTTTATTTTATTTTATATATATATATATATTTTTTTTTATTATTGTAATTTATTGTAATTAAATTTAATTTGGTGTCTGTGTGGTTTCAGAATAAATTGATGAATCATCATGATTTCTACATTAAAAAAATATATATATTTTAAGTGTTTTTGGTGCCAATTGAGGTGCGTAAATTACACATTTCACATTTCAGTTCTGCCAAATGATGTTATGTAAGCGTAATTTTGTCTGCTGGTTTGTTTTCTTGGGTTTATAATTTTAAGTAAGCTGTGCAACTACAGCATTTAATGTTCAGCTGATGGCTACATAGCTATGAAGGGCCCTAGAGATGACAAATCCCGCTTGTGTCGCCTCCTCAAGCGTCATTGTGTTTCCTTTCACGCTCATCGTCTCTGCGCCGCTCGTGTATTCCCACAATGCAACAGTTTGTCAAACTGAAGCCTGTCATGGTCCGTTAGAAAGAGGAAGGAAATAATATGTGACACTTTAACCGATTTCCTTGATTTTGTTTTTGTATCTCCGCCGTCTTTCCTCCCCAGCCGTTCTAGGCCACTTCTCGTTCTCTTTCAGTCTTTGTATGTGTCAGTATCTCTCATTCACTAGTGCGCCATTTCCCTGGAGAGCCCTTGCCCCTTTCTGAGAGGTTTCGCTGACTGAGGCGGTTTTGAAGTGGGTTTTCCTCAAAGTGTGCAGACTAAGGCTAACAGCTTATACTTATCAACCCAACAGCCTCATTTTCTGGCTGTCTCGGGGCTTCTGGGTCAAGGATGCATCACTGTTGCCCTACAAAAGCAATTCTGGACTCCATATGATTACTCACAGCCAGCCCGTGACAAACATAAAAAGCCACAAACAGGGGCGCGTTTGCCCACATCAGTCCAAATGTTTCCCAGCTGGCTTCTCTACAATTATGCAACTGTGGCTTTGCTTAGCGATGCACGGTCCCTTTTTAGATTGAGAAAATGCAAGTACATAAGTTTGCATGTCAAGATTTGAGCGCTTTTCAGTTTGAATGGTTTTCAACTTTCCACAGTGACTCTAATTCCTTGTTTTCCTAAACTTGTGTTAAAGCTTGAAGTGAAAGATTCATTGTTAGTTTTTCATCTTCAGTACATTGGAAATGAAACGGAGTCAAGTCACCTTTAATTGTATAGCGCTTTATATAATACTGATTGTGTCAAAGCAGCTTTACAGAGTCAACAGGAAAATAGTTTGTCAATAATGCAGAAATGAAACGGAGTCAAGTCACCTTTAATTGTATAGCGCTTTATGTAATACTGATTGTGTCAAAGCAGCTTTACAGAGTCAACAGGAAAATAGTTTGTCAATAATGCAAGAGTCATTTTTCCAGCTAAAGTCAATAAAGGAATTAAATGGCGTCATTAAAGTTGCTAATCTGTGAATGGTTTATGACATAAATAATTGTTCTTTTTGCATCTGTTTCTCAGGTAAAAACATATTTTTAGGACCAAATTAGCTTGCATGACAAGCAGGCGGTGAACACATTAGCTTCTGTCTCAGATTGTTATGTATTCTGTGCTTTGCGTCAAACATGAGAAGCTTGTCATTTCCTACGTAATTAAAGTATGAAGCAGCTTGCTACGTTACGCAAAGTCTTGCCGTAATTGTTTTTGCACAACACCACTGGTGCAGATAATTGGCCATTAGTACTGTCTGAACAGTGCGAGTTCGTGGCTGAACACTGTTATATTTTTTAATTATACGTCACTGTAAACGTCAGGCAATTGTGTTGCTTTATAACTTTTCCCAGAGGTGTTTTCCTTAGCTGTTTCACAGCAGAAAGGTGAGGGACTCTAACCCATGAATGTTTTAGAATAAAAATCACCTAGCCATGTTAAAAGCTGTAATCTTGTGTTTTTGAGAGTATAATTTTAAGTTCAATGGTTTTTATTTTGTCGCATGCAACTGGTGTTGCTTCAAGACCCAGATTTAAGTTGGACATCAGGTGTCCTTGAAGGGATAGTTCACCCAAAAATGAAAATTTTGGCACCGTTTACTCACCCTCATGTTTCTCCAACCCCATTAGACTCACAAATGAAGATATTTTGAATAAAACCTGAGAGGTTTCTGTCCCTCCACTGAAAGTCATAAAGTGATCGTATCTCTTCACAAGACTTGGATTAAACCGATCAATTCATATGGTTTAGTTTTACAATACCGTTATGGATCTTTTGGTTACCTGGATTTTTAATGGAGAGACCGAATCCTCTTGGGTTTCATTAAAAATACCTTAAAGGGTTAGTTCACGCAAAAATGAAAATTCTGTCATTAATTAATCACCCTCATGTCGTTCCAAAACCGTAAGACCTTCGTTGATCTTCGGAACACAAATTAAGATATTTTTGATGCATTCTAACAGCTCTCTGACCCTCCCATAGACAGCAATGTAATTACCACGATCAAGGTCCAGAAACATGGCAAGGAGATCGGTAAAATAATCCATGTAACATCAGAGGTTCAACCGTAATTTTACGAAGCTACGAAAATACTTTTTGTACGCAAAGAAAACGATAATAACGACTTTATTCAACAATTCGTCTCCTCCTGGTGCCATTTTGGAGACGTAGAGGAGATGAATTGTTGAATAAAGTCGTTATTATTGTTTTCTTTGCGTACAAAAAGTATTCTCGTAGCTTGTAAAGTTACGGTTGCACCCCTGATGTCACATGGACTATTTTACCGATGTCCTTGCTACGTTTCTGTGTGTTGATCGTGGAAA
>NW_015546129.1:269823-279705 GCF_001515605.1 Sinocyclocheilus anshuiensis | reverse complement strand
TGAGGCACGACTGCCTCTATTAGCCAACGCATTCTTCAGCATTGTCTCTTCTCACCTTAACACTGAGAGGTGTTGACTCAGTTGACTCTTAGCCCAGTGGTGTATTGAGTGGGCTAAGGGGTTGGTTAGGTGTGCTTTTCACTGCTTGCGCACCCGATGGAGGGAAAAGTAATATTTGCGTTGTTTAACTTTGGCAGGTCAGCCAACAAGCTTTTGCTGTAGCTAGACTAAACATTTATTTTATTTTTATTTTTTTACAAGTTAATTAATTTATAAACTAATACAAATGAATATTATTGTTTTTAAGTATTATGTATAAATATTATAATAACTTTAGTATCAAGCAACATTTTATCTATTTTTGTTATTAATGATTATTAATTAAATGTTTATTAATTAATATGATTAATCAATATAATTAATGTTATATTAATAATTATATAGCAAATAAAAATATTTAATTTGCTGTAGCTAGACAATTTATTCATTGTATTTTATAAATTCGTTTATTTATAAATATTTATATATAATATTTTGTATAAATATTAATAACTTCAGTGTCTAATATGACTATTTTTATTATCATTTTTTATATGTTATTAATGCTTATTTATTGAATATGTATTAATGTATGTTTAATTCATATAATATAATAACTAAATTAATTACATAGCAAAAAAAATGACTAATAAATAAATAGTGCATTATTTTTTATTGTATTTTTAATTTAATTTAATTAAATTTTTTATTTTATTTTATATATATATATTTTTTTTATTATTGTAATTTATTGTAATTAAATTTAATTTGGTGTCTGTGTGGTTTCAGAATAAATTGATGAATCATCATGATTTCTACATTAAAAAAATATATATATTTTAAGTGTTTTTGGTGCCAATTGAGGTGCGTAAATTACACATTTCACATTTCAGTTCTGCCAAATGATGTTATGTAAGCGTAATTTTGTCTGCTGGTTTGTTTTCTTGGGTTTATAATTTTAAGTAAGCTGTGCAACTACAGCATTTAATGTTCAGCTGATGGCTACATAGCTATGAAGGGCCCTAGAGATGACAAATCCCGCTTGTGTCGCCTCCTCAAGCGTCATTGTGTTTCCTTTCACGCTCATCGTCTCTGCGCCGCTCGTGTATTCCCACAATGCAACAGTTTGTCAAACTGAAGCCTGTCATGGTCCGTTAGAAAGAGGAAGGAAATAATATGTGACACTTTAACCGATTTCCTTGATTTTGTTTTTGTATCTCCGCCGTCTTTCCTCCCCAGCCGTTCTAGGCCACTTCTCGTTCTCTTTCAGTCTTTGTATGTGTCAGTATCTCTCATTCACTAGTGCGCCATTTCCCTGGAGAGCCCTTGCCCCTTTCTGAGAGGTCTCGCTGACTGAGGCGGTTTTGAAGTGGGTTTTCCTCAAAGTGTGCAGACTAAGGCTAACAGCTTATACTTATCAACCCAACAGCCTCATTTTCTGGCTGTCTCGGGGCTTCTGGGTCAAGGATGCATCACTGTTGCCCTACAAAAGCAATTCTGGACTCCATATGATTACTCACAGCCAGCCCGTGACAAACATAAAAAGCCACAAACAGGGGCGCGTTTGCCCACATCAGTCCAAATGTTTCCCAGCTGGCTTCTCTACAATTATGCAACTGTGGCTTTGCTTAGCGATGCACGGTCCCTTTTTAGATTGAGAAAATGCAAGTACATAAGTTTGCATGTCAAGATTTGAGCGCTTTTCAGTTTGAATGGTTTTCAACTTTCCACAGTGACTCTAATTCCTTGTTTTCCTAAACTTGTGTTAAAGCTTGAAGTGAAAGATTCATTGTTAGTTTTTCATCTTCAGTACATTGGAAATGAAACGGAGTCAAGTCACCTTTAATTGTATAGCGCTTTATATAATACTGATTGTGTCAAAGCAGCTTTACAGAGTCAACAGGAAAATAGTTTGTCAATAATGCAAGTCATTTTTCCAGCTAAAGTCAATAAAGGAATTAAATGGCGTCATTAAAGTTGCTAATCTGTGAATGGTTTATGACATAAATAATTGTTCTTTTTGCATCTGTTTCTCAGGTAAAAACATATTTTTAGGACCAAATTAGCTTGCATGACAAGCAGGCGGTGAACACATTAGCTTCTGTCTCAGATTGTTATGTATTCTGTGCTTTGCGTCAAACATGAGAAGCTTGTCATTTCCTACGTAATTAAAGTATGAAGCAGCTTGCTACGTTACGCAAAGTCTTGCCGTAATTGTTTTTGCACAACACCACTGGTGCAGATAATTGGCCATTAGTACTGTCTGAACAGTGCGAGTTCGTGGCTGAACACTGTTATATTTTTTAATTATACATCACTGTAAACGTCAGGCAATTGTGTTGCTTTATAACTTTTCCCAGAGGTGTTTTCCTTAGCTGTTTCACAGCAGAAAGGTGAGGGACTCTAACCCATGAATGGTTTAGAATAATGAATTGGGATATCAGAAACATGGCAAGGAGATCGGTAAAATAATCCATGTAACATCAGGGGTTCAACCATAATTTTACGAAGCTACGAGAATACTTTTTGTACGCAAAGAAAACGATAATAACGACTTTATTCAACAATTCGTCTCCTCCTGGTGCCATTTTGGAGACGTAGAGGAGATGAATTGTTGAATAAAGTCGTTATTATTGTTTTCTTTGCGTACAAAAAGTATTCTCGTCGCTTCGTAAAATTACGGTTGAACCCCTGATGTCACATGGATTATTTTACAGATTATTATTGGATTATTAGAGCTCTCAGAATTAATCAAAAATATCTTAATTTGTGTTCCAAAGATGAACAGAGGTCTTACCAGTTTGGAACGAGTAATTAATGACAGAATTTTTATTTTTGGGTGAACTAACCCTTTAATTTGCATTTTGAAGGTCTTGAGGGTGAGTAAATGGTGACAAAACTTTCATTTTGGATGAACTATCCTTTTAAAGTGCTAAAATGCATTTCATGCATCAGATAGTCTGCGGATCCTCTAACACGTTCTTTTTTTCTGTCCTCAGGTTCTGACATTCGAGGCTTTACCCCGTTCAGGTTCTCCGTTGAACCCGTCGACACGCTGGCCGTTCGCGGGCTCCCTGCTGTCCTGAACTGCTTGGCCGCTAGCGACGCTCCGGTGAGGGTGGAATGGAAGAAGGATGGAACGTTCCTGAACCTGGTAGCGGACGACCGGAAGCAGCAGCTAGCCGACGGCTCTTTGCTCATCAGTGCGGTGGTCCACTCCAAACACAATAAGCCTGATGAGGGGGTGTACCAGTGCGTGGCCACCATCGACAACCTGGGCACCATCAGCAGCCGAACCGCACGCCTCACAGTGGCAGGTATGAAAACCAAGCCGTCGAGGTTCATAAATGACATCTTAAGTCTACTGTATCAAATTTGATACGCAAAATTCTAAACTGCATTAATCCAAACTACATGCCTTCTGTCGTCTGATTGATAGTTTATACCTTTTTAGCAAGTTAAAGGCCTTTAAGTGTGAGTCGTGGTTCACATGTCTTTTTGCTGAAACAAAAACCACAAAAGCAGTCTTAAGTCGCTGGGGGATATTTGTAGCAATAGCCAAAAATACATTGTATGGGTTAAAATTATAGATTTTTCTTTTATGCCAAAAATCATTAGGATATTAAGTAAAGATCATGTTCCATGAAGATATTTTGTAAATTTCCTACCGTAAATATATCAAAACTTAATTTTTGATTAGTAATATGCATTGCTAAGAACTTCATTTGGACAACTTTAAAGATGATTTTATTAATATTTAGATTTTTTTGCACCCTCAGATTCCAGATTTTCAAATAGTTGTATCTCGAACAAATATTGTCCTATCCTAACAAACCAAACATCAATGGAAAGCTTATTTATTCAGATGATGTATACATCTCAATTTAAAAAAAATGTACCCTTATGACTGGTTTTGTGGTCCAGGGTCACATATATAAAGTAAACATTTATATTGTTAGTAATATTTCAAAAAGTTTACTTACTGGACTGAAGCAACTTGGATTTACTTGACTATATCCATACATGGTTTTTTCATGTTCAAATGTGAGCTTTTGAGAAATGTTTCTTTGTACATCCCTCAATCATCATTGTATTGCATTGCAATATTTTTGAAACTACAGAGCTTTGATCATAAAACTAAGCATTTAAATAAATTCTTACTAAGACATTTTATTAGCAGATATAGAGTGACAATACATATTTATATAATTTAGTGTAAGTATCTGCTATACTCTCAGAAAGATTGCATTGATTTAAATTCCTAGCATCAGAATTTCATCTTACTTTTTGGCCATATTAATATCAGCTTCTGCACCAAATTGCATATTTTTGCTCAGTTTGGGCATCTGAATAAAATTGGGGTGTTTTTTTCCTCCATATTCTCACTATATTATACTATATACGATGTACTATATGTGACCCAATTTGTTTGTTAGGATAATAGGACAATATTTGTTCGAGATACAACTATTTGAAAATCTGGAATCCGAGGGTGCAAAAAAATCTAAATATTGATAAAAAAAATAACCTTTAAAGTTGTCCAAATGAAGTTCTTAGCAATGCATATCACTAATCAAACATTAAGTTTTGATATATTTACGGTAGGAAATTTAAAAAATATCTTCATGGAACATGATCTTTACTTAATATCCTAATGGTTTTTGGCATAAAAAAAAATCTATAATTTTGACCCATACAATGTATTTTTGGCTGTTGCTACAAATATACCCCAGCGACTTAAGACTGCTTTTGTGCTCCAGGGTCACATATTATATTATATATGATGTCTAAATATGATACTCAACAAAAAACACATGTGCAAGCCTTTTTCTTCTATTAACTATTAAACTATTACTTCTATTAAAATAACTATTAATTTATACGTCAGGCTTTACCGGGTTAATTCATATTTTTTAAATGCTTTCTGACCATCTGATGCACACAAGAATGGCAAGATCTTTCTCAAAGTTCCCATTTTTCTGAGTCAGGCGGAATGGATTTCTATCATTCAGTCAGAGGTGAGAGTGCTGATCTGGGATCAGTTTCCAGCAGAGCACGGGTCGGCGTGCTGTAGTCGAGCTTCACACTATGCTATGAATCTAACGGCAGGATTAGTGTGTGTTTGAACAGCAGGGTTAGATATCAGCCAGGCCTTCACAGTTTGCTCTGACTGGAGCCTCTGTTTCCTTTAAAGACGCCCAGCAGAGTTTTCTCACTATTTGCCAGCTTTACTTCTTGAGTAAACGCAGTTGTACTGAGAAATTCCAATGGGAAGAACCAGAATGAATATAATATGTTTGTGTAGCATCCCAGAAGATGATTTTAGAGCTCAAAGGTTGCTCTTTTATAGCTCTGGAGATTTAAATGCTTCATTTAAGAATCAACTTTTTGATGTTGTTCCTCAAGTTCCTTAGAAGAAAAATAGTCAACAGTTGTCATACAGTAAGAGTACAGAGCTATAAAATGTAAGCTCAGATCAGTCAGTGTTTGAAGAATTTGATGAGAAATATTGGAGTTTTTATTGAGATATCTGACTTTTGATTCAGTTTCAGAAAAGATTTGTTCACTTGAGTTTAACTGGAAAGCAGCAGACTTTAGAAGAATGATTGAGTCTCATTGCTGTCTGTGAGAAATAATTGAGGTGTTTGTGATTTATTTTTAGTAGGGTAAATGGTGTGTGCTCTTGCTCGTTTTGTACTGTGTATCTAATTTACAGGCTATAAACTTCATGTGATTCTGCAGTTCTGTGCCGTATTGATCTGTACTGTGGTGTAATGTATTGATCTGAGCACATATCTGCAGCTCTCTACCAGACATAAAAAATCTGTAAAACTTTGTTATTTGTTATTAGTATGTTATTGTGCTGAGTACAGCAGTATTGATGAATGGAAGCTTCTGATTGGTTCTGTATTCACTAGGGCGTGGCCAAAGATGACATCATTAGTATTACACCTAAGTATGAATATAAAACGGTCAGAAATATATGTATTTGTTTATGCAATATTTAATACGATATTCAATGAGAGAAAAATAAGCGTTTTAGATGTATAATTTAGAGAGTGAGAGAGAGAGAGGTTATTTCTGTATCATTGAGACTCTTATAGTTTTTATTAATATTTTGAGTTTTTATTTCTGTTTTCATTTTAATATTATATTAATATTCATATTTTTTAACATGTCTATATTTATCATTATTATTATTTCCAGTTTTAGTTATTTTAGTAAGTCAAGTTAAACTAAATTAAAATGAGAGATATAATGATATTTGTTTTGTTGTTTTATTTCAAATAACAAACTTTTTTTTTGATGGCTTTAGTTTGATGTTGTTGTTGTTTTATTTATTTATATGTATATAAATTGTATATATTTTTTCTCATTAAATATCCTTTTTCCCTCAAATATATATTTTTTTATTTTTTGCGTTGATCCAAACCTGTAATTTTTCTTTCTTCCATGTTTTGGAAAGAAAACGTTTTGAAGAATGTCCAAGCTGTTCTTTATTTACAGTGCAAGTGAATGGTGACCAAAATGGCAAAAAAAAAAAAAAACTTCAGCAACTTAGTATCTTTATTTACTTATAATCTTGCTCTGTATGGGTTTGAAACAGCTTGAGGGGTTGCTATTTTAAATTTTTGGGAGGACTTCTTATATTATCCCTGTAAGTTGCCATTTTGCAACAATCTTGCTGTGTTAAAAGTGATTTCTGTAGACTTCTTCCACATGCATGTACCATTACACGGTTTTTCACTCCGGAATATGAGCCACTGAAAGAAATCTGACAGAAACAGGAAGTTTTACTTCAGGTTTTTGGAGGAATGTTTCGCTTGGTCTTTTAACTCCTATAAAGCATTCGACACATGTATAGTTCACACGTTTGATAGTTCCTCACCTCTCTGCCTGTCTCTCCAGCCTTCAGGGAAAATTCGTCTTAAAATACAAGCGCTCTCTCTTTATTCTCAAACAAACCTCTGTCTCTTTTCATTTCTCCAGTCGTCAGGTGCTTTCTCGGTGAAATCTCTCAGAGATCTGGCCTCTGAAGCTGTATCACGGGCTCCATGTGCTGCTGGCAGAAATAAAGGATGCTTTTCTGAGCTCGGGATGAGGAATGACGTGTTCAGGCTTTCAGAGGAAGAGAATTAGCATCAGTGCATTATACTACATTAAGACTCGGAAGAGCTTTTCTATTTCCTTTTGTGTCTGGGTTTTAATGCATGTCAGTTGTGTGTTTGTGCTGTAGCTGTGCGCAGTGAATGCGACCCCTGACAGCAAGAACAAATGACTGGATTTTACAGTTTTCTGAAGAAAACGAGTGCTGATTGCCTGTGTGAAACGTACTGCTGTTAATGCTATGCTGAGTGGTTGTTTTGGGTGCTTTTTAGGATGTTGTTATGTGGTTGCTAGGGTGTTTTTTAAGCATGTTGCTAGGGTAATTTTTTGAGGGGTGGGGGGTGATTTTAAATGTATTTTTATGTGGTTGTTAGGGTGTTCTGGGTAGATTTTAGTGAGTAGCTATGAGGTTGCTGGGGTGTTTTTTTCAGTGTTTTGCTATACGATTATCTGCTTTAATGCATTGCATGATGCATCGGTCCTGTCTTCAGTGTGCATCTGTGGGATTTTTTTCCTTGTAAAAAATCAGATCAGTAATGGCGCACGTCGTCTCAAGACACATGATTTGAGGAATCATTAGTTACACTTCAAGATTTAATATTAGAGTGAGTGATCCTAAAAAACAACACTATATCCGAGTGTGAGTTGTACTAATGAAGCTTAACTTGAAGCTGTAGTAATCTTTCAGCTCAACCTACAAAGATGCATTTGAATGATTTGAAGGGCTCTTAGAGGTAAGACATTGCTTTTTTTCTGTTTTTCATAGGAAGCAACACTAATGCCGTAGCAGAGCACTAGAACACACACACACACACACACAAGCACGCGTTTAAGTGCCTTGTCCGTGTTTTCAGATCTAGCCGGCGGTGCAAGGCAAGGAGACTTGAGGACTCCCTGGGGTCGTTACACTGAAAGTTCAGGGCAGCCTGTATGAGGAACACACGCAGTATTTCAAGTCAATGCTTTTCACAGTTCACAGGAGATCATTTACAGCACAACGGTGCTCGTTCTGACAGTTTGCTAACATTTATTTCATATGTTAATGGCCATTTCATTCAGTCATTCATTGCGGCAGGAAAAAGAGGATGACACTCCAATGCCATCATAGCGTCGCTCTTCTCTTTACACACACGGTCTTTCTCTTGTTTTGTTTTTTTCTTGAGTTTTGTTTTAAAGACAGAACAATGATAGTCACTCCAGGTTCATGCTGCCTACTGAATCAATGAATATATACTGAACAGAGGTATTTTTTATGCAAAAATGAAATAAAAAGTTGGAGGAGAGCAAGGAAACTAGCTGAAATAATAATAATCAATAAAAAAAAACACCTAATGATTAATATTAAAAGTGTGTGTGTATTAGGGATGCAGTGTTTCCCACAGGATTTCGTGAGACTGTGATGGGTGGACTTCGGTGCCTCTAGGGGGGTCTGAGGGCATGCCCTCCTGGAAGAAAATGTTGTACATTTTAAAATTCAATTATAATGCACTTTGAGAGTTCAACCCATGTTCTTAACTAAGAAAAAAGTCAGTGAATTGACATGTACCTGAACTTTAAAGGGGACTCAACCCTCTTTTTAATTCGTGATATACTGTCTCAGTCTAAATTACATTCACACTTGTATTTTAGGAAGCAAAACCATATAATATAATATAATAATAATAATAATAATTTAGTTTTTATAATTATTATTCCTTTGACAGTAATTGCCATATATTGTAAAACAACTGCACTGTGAATTAAATGAAAATTAATATTTTATAGATATATTATCTTGATTTACACTACAGTATGGAAATTACAATATTTTCTTCCTAATTTCTACGCTTCCAATAGATATTTTGAATTTGGATTGCTGTATCCATTTAAACTGTTAGCTTTTATTTTGACTGAAAACTCCAGCTTCAGGGAAAACAGGCTTACAAAAATGCGTCTCGCTACAAATCTAGTGAAATGCTGTAATCTTCACTGTGAACCGAGCCGTTCTGAGGTGCTGAAAACACCTGATCATGACAGTGTGCGCTTCGCTTTGAAAACTTGATGAAGGGACTAAGCCATATTGTGCTTTCAGTTTTAATTCGTTTGACAGATACTTTGCCAAAGCAATGGCCCAAAACACAACTTTAAAGACCTTTTATGTTAGAATGAGTTGTGTCAATATATTTTCGAGTTATTATTATGTAGTCAATGGCTACCAGCAATTTTTCGACCCAGATTCTTCAGAATATCTTCTTTTGTGTTTAACAGAAGAAAGAAACTCATTCAAGTTTGGAAAGACTTGAGGCTGAGTAAATGATGACAGAATTGTCATTTTTGGGTGAACTGTCCCTTTAATTATACAATTTAGCATCTTTATAAAAAATATTTGACTGCACAATTGACCAATCAAAATCAATTATTCCATAGAGTTGTGCAAAAACAAAAAAAATTGGCCCACTTTTTGTGCAAAAACGAATTACTGACACACTTTTCAGCTGAAATATCTAAAAATCCTTCAAACAAGATACATTTACTTGAGAAGCAGCACTGTATAAGATATTAAGATTTGTTAAGACCGTTCACACCAAGGATAATAACTATAAAGATAACTATATTAGCGTCCACACCAGAGGACAATTTCGTCTGTTTATTGTAAGCGCACGCTCGTCTGCAGCTTTAAATTCTCAGGCCCGTTATAGCAGGATTGTCTCTGATTGGCTGTCAGTGTTTTTATTGTTCATCAGCTGGAAAAAAAAT
>NW_015546129.1:267303-269692 GCF_001515605.1 Sinocyclocheilus anshuiensis | reverse complement strand
CAAGAACGATAACTATAAAGATAACGATATTAGCGTCCACACCAGCGAACGATATCATCTGTTTATTCTAAGCGCACGCTCGTCTGCCACTTTAAATTCTCGAGCTCGTTGTAGCAGGATGGATTCTGATTGGGTGTCAATGTTTGTATCATTCATCAGCTGGAAAAAATTATTCTGAAAGTGATTCCAACGATATCGTTTCTCTGTGTCTTTATCGTTATAGCTGTGGTGTGGACTCTGAGAATTATTTTTAGAACTATATCTTTATCATTATCTTTATAGTTATCGTCCTTGGTGTGAACAGGCCTTTATCATTGTGTCTTTAATATGAGTGTATTTTGTCTCACTGAAATGCATTGGTGTTTCCATGTTTTCTACAAAACCGGAAATCGAGGGGTTATGGCGTCATCGGCAGGCGACACAATGACACTATAGACACGGACCGTGTCACTAGTTAAAATTGCTTATTTCTCTGGATTTAAACATACTTCGAAACATTTGGGATAATGTAAGTACACAAGTCAGCAAAATATATAACACTGTTCTAGTGGTTTTTGGATATTTGAATAAATAAATCTTTCATATTGTGCCTAAACATGCTAAAAACAAGTGAAAAAAAACTGTCCATGCTGTAAGACAAAACTCACTTATTAAATGTATAGTCTCTGAAAATGATTTGAAAGGATTTGTAATTTGTTGCTATGTGGTCGCTAGGGTGTTCTGGGTGGTTTGTAGGGCGTTGCTATGCGGTTGCCATGGCTTTTGTTTGTTTTATATGTTTTTTAGAATCTTGATTTACAGTTACCATGGAAATGTGGGTAATTTTTATTGTGTTGCTGCGGTGTTCTGAGTATGTAGTTGTTTTTGTTTTTCTTAAACAAGTAGCAGTATGGTTTCTAGGCTGTTTTGGATGGTTTGTAGTGTGTTTCTATGCGGTTGCCAGGTGGAGCGTCTGCCAGAGGTTTGTCTTGGGGTTGTTAGGGTGTTTTGAGCTAGACAAGCCAAGAAACAATGAAGAAACATCTTCATACTCAGATTCAGTGATCATCTTTATCAGGCCATGAGAAATGTTTTCTCTTACTATGTCTCACACACACACAGTGCTGCTCTAATGTACGTCCATATTTCTTCTCCTCCCATAAAGTTTCTCTCTCTCTCCTTTCATTAAGTTCTACAGCTTCACATCAAAGTTTTGCAAACGCTCAGTAAGTCGCATCTGACTGCACTCAACGTTTTACTGGGAATTCAGTCAAGCCTAAGGTTTCTCGTTTATGTGATTTACGAGTGGACTCAAATTAGTCGTGAACGATCCAGGGTCCTCCACGTCTTTCTGATGTGTATTTTTAGATGGTTTCTCTTCTTCAGTAAAAGCAAGCATCAGTTTCAGCGTAGTTTGATGTGAAAACTAGACTGTCCATATTGTGGGATATATTGTTTTGCAACCCATGTTCCCATTTTTTCCTAGAACATACAGAAAGGTTTGGAATTACATGAAGGCAAGTAAATGATGACAGAATGTTAATTTTTGGTTGAAAAAATTATCTTGAAATACTGTTATTTTATTGAGCCAGCATAATAAATGCTATAAGATTCATTTCCACCCTATACACTTTGTTTTTCTGCCCATTACCCTGTTCATTTTGGTCAAATCCGATCATTTTAAAATGATTAGTATTATTATTTCTTTACATTTCTTGGGTTTTTATAATGAAAACTGAACAATCAACATATTGCATGTACCGTACATCTTTCGCTCACAGTCACGGGTTTGTATCAAATTAAATATGCTGTCAACTCCACTAAGGTCTTTATTCCTTGTTTCTCTGACCTTCGAACTTTCCCGAGCTCTTTAAAACGGTTTACCTGCTTTTGTTGTCACCTCCCACACGGTCATAAATGAACACGGCTAATGTCATAAGGTTGTGAGGGACATTGATCGTTTCCTGATTGGCGGGATGTTAATGTGTGAGTGGTGCGGAAGCGTTGTTTTTACCGAGCCCGTTCAGCTCAATAAACCTCCACTCCTTTAAAACTGATGAAATGAGTTTGGCCTGATTGTTTATCGAGAGCTATCGGTCCAGCTGCTGGAATTCTCCTGGGTGTGTTGAGCTCACAGCGATGTGCTCGAGAGGAGGGAGGCAAATTGAGTCAGGAAAACTCAGGCGACTCAAGGTAATTGTGTTCCATGAAGTATGCTTAACAGTTTGATAGTTTTAGATGCTCTCTAGTCTTAGATGAGCCGCCTACAGATCCTAACTCTTATACTATAGCAACTGAAATCTTGAATTGGCTGCTTGTGCACAACTTAAAGGGATAGTTCACCCAAAAATGTCCTGAGCGGCGGCGCATCCTCCTGAGCGCGTTCTCAACAGCAGGCGCGTGAGGCGTC
>NW_015546129.1:265433-266796 GCF_001515605.1 Sinocyclocheilus anshuiensis | reverse complement strand
CGTTTGTTTTCTACTGAAGAAACAAAGTCACCTACATCTTGGATGCCCTGGGGGTAAGCAGATAAACATCAAATTACAATTTTTGGGTGAACTATCCCTTTAAGGTGGACAGGTTGCATCAGTCCTGACCCTTTAATGATAATCTCCAACTTTTTATTATTTTATTTTATTTTATTTTTGTATTTTAAATTCTGTAATTATTATTATTATGTATTTACTATTTTATTCACAGCTGTAAATCTTTTTTATTTTATTTTGTATTTATTTAATCTTATTTTAATTTAATGTTTTTTTAGAATCCTTTATGTATTTTATTTTATTTCTTTTAAAGATCGTAAGAAAAAAATTTTTTTTCATGTTATTTTATTTTATTTGTATTTTATTATTATTTTATGAAAAAAAAAAGTAATATTCTTCATTGTTTTTTTTTTTTTTTCTTTTGATATTTGGTCACCACCTTGATTAAGGATAAATTCGGTCTCACCAATCCTGATTCTCAGTCTCAGCGATCAATCATCAATCATTTGTAAGTCAAATGACTGATCCTGAAACAGGAATACATTGACTTCCGGTTGAAGCGGACACATTTGACCTTTATCATTCGTGGTCTCGTCTCACCCCACGTCTCTCAGAGCCGAACACGAGCTCATGCCTGCTGCTCCTGCAGACGCTCAGAGCTCCGATCTCACATCAGACTGCTCATCTCTACAGCGATCTGAGTGACCTGTGTGCAGTCGTCTGGAGATGATCGCTGACCTTTTGGAAGATCTGGCCTGTCAGCGGCCTCCATCATGGAGTTTAATGATGACTGGATGATCTCTCCACCTCATGTTCTCCATGTCCTTGACTTCCTGCTGTGTCTCCACTTTAATGAGTTCACCTTCAGACCTGCAGGTATTATGCACCTTGTCGGTTTGGTTCTGGCCCGTCCTATTTATTTTGCTGTGTTATTGAGGATATGAAAAGGCTAAAAGCGGTACTGTGACTGGACTCCTACCCACTTTATTTTATTATTTTATATATATTATTTTTAATTTTTTAAGTATTATTTTTGTGTTTTTTTATTTACGTTTTATGTTATTAATTTTGTTATTTTTTCATTTTAATTAAATGTTTTATCAATTTATTTAATACGTTTTTTTTACATTGTAACAAACTTTAAACATTTTTTGTGTCATTTAATATTCATTTTATAATCTTTCATTTTAGTTGAGTGGAAGGAAAAAGTGTGTTAGGAAAAGGTGCACCAGCAAGAATTTGGGGGAGCTTCACAAGAAGTGGACTGAGGCAGGCGTCAGCGCATCAAGAGCCACTACGCACAGACGAATCCTAGACATGGGCTACAAATGTCGCATTCCTCGTG
>NW_015546129.1:220922-265388 GCF_001515605.1 Sinocyclocheilus anshuiensis | reverse complement strand
CCAACAATGCAGATGACCTGAAGGCCGCTATCAAAGCAACCTGGGCTTCCATTACACCTGAGCAGTGCCACAGGCTGATTGCCTCCATGCCACGCCGCATTGATGCAGTAATTCATGCAAAAGGAGGCCCAACCAAGTATTGAGTGCATAGAAATGAACATACTTTTCAGAAGCCTGACATTTCTGTTTAAAATATCCTTTTTTTTATTGATCTTATGTAATATTCTAATTTTCTGAGACACTGAATTTTGGGTTTTCATTATCTGTAAGCCATAATCATCAAAATTTCAAAAAATAAAGGCTTGAATATTTCACTCTGTGTAATTAATCTATATAATATATGGGTTTCACTTTCTGAAATGAATGACAAAAAATATTGACCTTTTTCATGATATTCTAATTTTTTGAGATGTACCTGTATTTTATTAAAGCAATAAGCCCCAAGAAGCCGTGGTTTAGCTGTTATAAATTCACTGTAAACCACGGCTTCACGGGGCTTATTGCTTTTATAAAACGGTTATTCCATATACGTAGTAAGGTTTCACAAAATAAAACGGAGCAAATAAAGTGTAATGATATTAATAAAAACAGTATTCTTCCACCAAACAATGTAGTTCCTCAGAAACAGTTGTGGTTGCTACAAAGTGTTTGCCGAGCAACACACAGAAGTAAACAAAGGTGTATGTTTGTAGAGTAATTTACAACAGCTTCTAACTTGGCTCAACCAATCAGAATCAAGGACCGGAACTATCTGTTTTATAATACTAATTTTATTTATTTGTTATTTTTATGAGTTTTTTTAAAACATTGTTTATTTATAGTGCATTTATTTACAATGCCTATTATTCTTTTATTTTTATTTTATTTTTACAAGGTTTGTGTCATAAAATGATTTTATTTTCATATTTTTAATATTTTTATTTATAATTTTAGTTTTTTTAATCCATTTACAATGTTAGTCAAGTAACATCATGAAATTATCATTTTCCACGCTTTTGTAATTCAAGAGGCTGTTTTTGCTACTGTACCTTTAAGACTTTCTTTAATGACCTTCATAATGGCTTTCATCAAGGTCGCAAAATTACTTGGTTTCTACATTGCCACTTGCAGTCTGGTTGGACTGAACAGAGAGTTTTGCAGTTCAGAGTATGTCTACCTAGTACATCAAACTGAAAGGTGAAAGAAAATTCATTATTTAATGACATCTTATAGTCTTTCTGCATTCATTAAGGCGCTCTGCTTTTCAATGAAAGCTGTTCTAGACCCGAACTCACCCACCTTATATACTTCATCTGGTTTCAGCTAATGCATCTGGACCTTTTTAAACCAAACACCACTCTGCTTTCTGCATTAAAAGTGCTCACTGTTTCCCTCATTAACACTGGAAGTGAATTAATGCTGTGGCCGGCTCTGTGACTCCATTAATGCCTTCAGTAAACACAGCATATATGTCATTAGTCTGCGGTCATTACGCAGTCACTAAAATATTAAAGATTAACACAGTCACGTTCTGCCGGAGATCGTCGGCTCACGTGTGAATATTTGCAGCTCACGGTTCTTTTGCCTTCAGGAATTATTTACAGATGGCCGTGGGTAATTTCACATGCATATATTTACACTTTTGAACATTCCTGTCCTATTTTAGAGGAACGGATTGCAGTAAAGTCTAGGATTGTTTTGTGCTCTGGTTATGAGGTCCTTAAACACAGAGCATTGGTGAGAGTTTTAAACCCGAGCTCTGATGGCATGCCTTCGTCCTTTTCACTCCCAGATAATAAGCCAGAATGTTAAAAGCAGAAAGAGAGCAACGTGAGAGAAGATGCCTTGAAACCGTACCATGCCAGGCCACTTATCATTTAAAGTAGGCGAACTATCATCAAACTCCTCTAAGTAGTGTAGTACGCTATATATTTTTAATCAGAGTGGCATTTTTCTGGGTCACAAACAATGAGGATTTATGAATGAATCAGTTCACTGACTCGAGTGCATTTTTACTTCTCTATAACAAAATATATAGTTAATTCTGCTGTGCATTAATATATTTTCAGCTTTGTTATAATTTCTTTTGTGTTTACCTATTTGCCTAACTTTACATTTCGTTCCTGAATGAATCAACTCAATGATTTATTCACAAAGAATCACATGTTTAGTTCCTGAATAAATCAGTGTTTTTGATCAAATCGATTCAGTGAACGATTCAGTGACTCATCCACAAAGAGTCTTGTTTAGTTCCTGAATAAATCATTGTTTTTGAGCGAATCGATTCAGTGAACAATTCAATTACTCGTTCACAAGGAGTCTTGTTTAGTTCCTGAATAAATCAGTGTTTTTGAGCAAATCGATTCAGTGAACAATTCAATGACTCGTTCACAAGGAGTCTTGTTTAGTTCCTGAATAAATCAGTGTTTTTGAGCAAATCGATTCAGTGAACAATTCAATGACTCGCTCACAAAGAGTCACGTGTTTTGTTCCTGAATAAATCAGTGTTTTAGAGCAAACTGACCGAGTAAACAATTCAATGACTCGTTCACAAAGAGTCACTTGTTCAGTTCGTTGAATGAATCAGTGTGTTTGATTTAGTGTTATCATTGTATAAATCAGTAACTCAGTGTGTGTGTGTGTGTGTGTGTGTGTGTGTGTGATATATGCATTTGCTATGAGGATGAATGCCTTAGAATATGTGACCCTGGTCCACAAAACCAAGGGAACGTCTCGGTTACTTGTGTAACCCTCGTTCCCTGAAGGAATAGCTAAAAATATATTGTATGGGTCAAAATTATTGATTTTTCTTTTATGCCAAAAATCATTAGGATATTAAGTAAAGATCATGTTCCATGAAGATATTTTGTAAATTTCCTACTGTAAATATATTAAAACTTAATTTTTGATTAGTAATATGCATTGCTAAGAACTTCATTTGGACAACTTTAAAGGCGATTTTCTCAATATTTAGATTTTTTTGCATCCTCAGATTCCAGATTTTCAAATAGTTGTATCTCGGCCAAATATTGTCCTATCCTAACAAACCATACATCAATGGAAAGCTTATTTATTCAGATTTCAGATGATGTATAAATCTCAATTTCGAAAAATTGACCCTTATGACTGGTTTTGTGGTCACAAATGCGAATCTTCAGTATTTTGGAGAAAGCTGAGCTACTGTCAGCTTGTCAAGCTACTGAAGTTAGTTGCATCAGTAGTTTTAGTTACAGCCAGCATATCTGAGACATTCTCCTCAGTCCCATGGCTGTAAATGAAAGCACACTGTGTGTGTTTGCATTTAAATGCATCAAATGTTGAATCATTTTCGCACACATGTGCTCCAGATGTTTGTGTTGCCATAGTGACAGCTGTGCAGTGGCACAGTCATTTATATTCAAGCGTTTGCTCCGCCAACAATGGCAGCTCCTCTTTGTTTCAGTGTCGAGGGCTCTCACTTCCTCTCCTCCTCTCCTGTGATTGATTTTACATTAGTGAAGCACACGTATCGATTTGAGCCGCTCGTTTGTCAGAGCGTTTCTGTCCTCGGACTCATTACGCTCCTGCTGTCTGTCTCTAATGCTTTTCACACCTTTCAGTGCATTTTTAGCTTTAGGGCTTGAAAATATTTCTATTACCGCCGCGGTTATTGTTTCTCATCTCTCGTGT
Source organism: Sinocyclocheilus anshuiensis (assembly GCF_001515605.1). Lineage (NCBI taxonomy): Eukaryota > Metazoa > Chordata > Actinopteri > Cypriniformes > Cyprinidae > Sinocyclocheilus > Sinocyclocheilus anshuiensis. Next base: position 261,740 of record NW_015546129.1, on the reverse strand, counting down.
GAAGTTTAGCATCTGACTGCATTACTAAGTCTCAAATTTACTCTTAATGTGAGATCAGAAATTCAAGAGAGCTTGAATGAATGCAAATCCTGTCACTTACCCACCTTCGTTTGTTTGCTCTATAGATGCATGTGAGTGATTCGATAATTGTAGGTACATTTGGTGTCCGAAGTCATAATTTTTTTTCTGCTATTTTCAAATGGTTATATTTTTAATTATTTTATTTCTTAACTTTCTGCAATGCCAAATGTATCTCCAATTATAGAATCACCCATGTAATGACCAGGACGTCTGAAGACATTAGTTTAATGTGTTACTTGTCGTTTCTATGTAATTGTTTGTGAAATTTATTAGTAATTTTACATTTATTTTCTAAATGAAAGTTGTTTCTACACCAGTTTTTTTTTTCAGTGAATATAGAGCTGTGCAATAGTTCAGTTTACAGCAATATAAACAATCTCACAGCTGAGATTTGCTATATAGAATACATTGCTTTAGATAAGCATTGTTGTATGACTTAAGAAAAACTAAAATATAACACATCTGGCATATGAACTACTTTTATGCTTCTATTTTGTCCATCAAAACTTCATAGCACAGAGTCACTTCATAGACTTTCAAAATCTCCTCTCGTGTTGGAAGAAAGTAAGCCTGATAGTACTTTTTTTTATGTCAATTTTAATCTTAAAAATGTAAAACGTTTTCACATTTAAAATTCATTTATAGTCAATTTGAATAATGTAAAATATTTAATGAAAACTATTGACAGCTTTGACAAGAAATCAGTTCAAATATTTTATATTTATAACAAATATAAATAAATATACATTTTATACATCATCTAAAAATCATAACATTTTGATCACTTTACAGACTCTTCAAAACATCTTTTGTGTTGCTCGGAAGAAAGTAAGTCTGAAAGTAAATTTTAAAAATGTTGTAATTTTATTCTTAATACAAATGTACTTTTTAAATTAAAATGTAATCTATTTATAATTATTTTTAATGTCAGTTTTAATATTAAAATGTTTTTAAAAATAATTTAAAATTAAGATTTTGTAAATTTCAATTTAGTCAATGAAAATAGTATTTTAGTTAATGAGAAATTAATGCAAAATGATATATTTTTATTAATTAAGGAGAAATAAATAAATACAAACATTTGATATATTGTCTAAAAATAAGAAATAACATTTTGGTCACTTCACAGACTCTTCATCTACTTTTGTGTTGCTCAGAATAAAGTACGTTGAGTAGATACTGTCATTTTTAAATGAACCGTTCCTTTAAAAATACCACCCTATTTTACATGTAAATCAGGAGTTGGGTCTCAGTTTGCAGTACCATCAGGCCGTCACACTGAAAGCTGTTTGTGTGGCAACTCTGAGCCGCGTCGTGCATCTGAATGGGACCCTGTGTGGTCTCGGGAGTGTCCTGTTAGCGCCTGCCCTGTTTACACTCCCCCTGTGAGCGCGTGTGAGGTCTCGTGTTGCTTTTGGAGCGCTCGGACCCGTGGGGGAGGGAACCGCAGCAGCAAATGTTAGCGGAGGGCGGATGAAATCCACAGATGAATGGAGGAGCTTTTTCTGTCTGTTTGCTCTGCGGTGGAAGGTGAGAAGGGTACAGAGATACAGAGGAGGTTTCAGTCCTCACCAGCGCTTTGGAAAGAGGCTTTCTGGGCCCAACAGACTTTTTTGAGGGTGATCTCTAATGTGACAACATCTTGGTATTTCTCAAGCATGCGTCAGGAATCCTCCGATCACATACGGAGAAGCGTGTGTTCACGGTCACTCAAAAATAAAGCCTCTTTATTGGCATCTGTGGTTCCATGAAGAAAACATCCATTGAATCTTTTCTTTACACAAAAGATTCGTAACATTGGAAATGGTTCCTTTAGATCTTTAGATGGAAGTTTATTTCCATACATGGTAATTGTGAATTTTTATCTCACAATTCGTTTCTTACCATTGCAAGTTTATATATCATATTTCAGACTTTTTTCTTGCAGTTGTGAATTTATTTTTTTTTTTTTTGGAAATGTGAAACATAAGCTCACAATTCTAAGAAAAATACATTGAATTGTATGATATAAACTCACAATATAAACTTTTTCTAACAATTCTCAGAATTGCACATTTATATTTCATTATTTCATAAACACTAGCTGTTATGTTTTCCTCATAATATTTTCATCAGCAGTTTATTTGGTTTAAAATCATTGGTAACATTTTCTATGAAGCCCGTATTTATAATACATTATAAGAATATTCTTAAGGCATTATAATGAATGAATAATGCATTATTAAAAACCTTATAATATGTTGTATCATTTCATGAGTAATCATAACAACAGTTTTAATGCATTATGATATTTACTTATTTTTTGGTTATAACTTTTAAGAGTATGATGATTTATAACACACAATGAACACAATGCATCCACTTAACTTACAATGGATTATATTTCCCATATTTATAATGTATTGTAACTATCATATCTTGTCATTGTTAACTTGTTACTTTACTTAAGACCACTTATAAACAACAACAACAGCTATATTAATATTATTTTTTTCTTAAACAGCCATAAGATCAGATATCTGGTCAGATGAATGTGTAATATGGCACATTTGATTTTAACTATATTTATTGTAATATCAATAAGATAGTAAGATACTGTACAAATCTTAAATAAATGATGTCAAGATATGAGACTTATAATCCATTAAGTGGATTTAACATGGTGTTTATTGCATGTTATAAATAATCATACTCATAAAAGTTAGAACCACAAATAAGCAAGTTTTATAATGTATTATAATTGTTGTTATGATTATTTGAGATGAAACAACATATAAGTTTTTTTTATAATGCAATATGCATTCATTATAATGCCCTAAGAATACCCTTATAAATATGTGCTTCATAGAAAGTGTTACCAAATCATTTAATTATCATCACAATGGCATTTTTTTTGTCCTTCTCATTGACAAAAAAACTCTTAATTATAAAACATTTATGTCAGTAATTTTGACGACAAAATTACACTGGTTGCAGCAATAATAATAATAATAATAATGTTTTAAAAACGAAAAATGTTTGGTCATATCTCATCGGCTCTCAGCACTGTGTGATGTGTTGTAAAGCTCAAGCTCTTAGAAAGTCTAGGAAGTCCTTAAAACACCAACTGTTCATTCATAACTCAGAGTGAAAGAACCGAACAGAATCACACGCTCCAGAGAGAGAAATGTGAACTGGCCTCAGAGCTGTTGTGTGAATGTCTGGCGTGTTTGTGTATTTGTTCGTGAGTGTGTGTGTGTGGATGGATTTGTCTGCCTTCAGGCTGTAGACGGTTTAATGATCCCCCTCCGGTGTCTCTCCGTCACATCAGGGATGGATGCAGTGAGATCGGAGGCCGGATCTTTGCCGACGTGCGTTCAGCATGTGGACGGATCACACACGACATTGTTAGCTGGAGCTGCACGCTTGCACAAACACACTCACACACACTCGTGTTTGCTATTGATGTGGGCTGCAGGCAGATACTCTGGCATCTTCACTCCTCCAGTGCGTCTGTGTTTTGTGTCTGTGGTGTGCTGGGATTTTTACGTATTCCTTCTCAAAATACCAGCAGGTTGACAGAGCAGCTGTTTGATGTTCTGTCGCTCAGCTTCACAAGATTCTGTGTGAATCAACGAATGAATGAATGAATGAATGCGCTAGAGGAACATGAGTGTTGCAAGCCGGTACAAAACTAGCCATCACAATGCTAGGGTGTTGTTATGTGGTTGCTCTGCAGATGAAAATGTGTTCAGGTTGTTTTTTAGCATGTTGCTGTGCAGTTGCTGGGGCGCTTGGAAGTTGAAAGGCGCTTGTTAGACTTTTCAGAAGATTCTGTGGCTTTTAGTTTGTTATGTGGTTGCTGGTAGGGATTTACGATTATGACGAATTCATAATTGTCGATTATTCCCTCGAGTTTATAATAGGGCTGTCAAAATAGCTGAAAAACTAAATTTGAATTTTTTACTTAAATATTATCAATATTCGAATTATATTCTAATTTAAAAGGCATAATTTCAGTTGGGGGGGGAACTGTTGGCTTCTCTCCTGAGGCCACAAGAGTACACGACTATCTGTGAAAAAAGTGCATAATGTTTAAAATAATGCTTATAAACCATATATAATTAATAAAGTTTCTTAAACAATTATATGTATATGTGACGAGTGGGGGCGGGGCCGAGATCCGTGGGAATGGAGCGAGGCCGGTGGAGTAATTGATAGTGAAAATGCTGAGTGGCTAGTAATTTTGGAAAACCACTAACCACAGTGGCTGGTGAGCAAAAGAGTTAATGTCAAGCCCTGTATACAGTGAATACTTTTATTTATACTTGTATTGCAGTAAAAAATGTGGTGTTTAACCGGAGTACGGTGGTTGGGGTGCTTGACGTGTCAAACATTATAAAGGGGTGCACGCTGCAAAAAGTTTGGGAACCACTGCTCTAGAAAATGTGATAAATATGCGTTCTGTGTGAATGGCTTGGTTTCGGTTTTGACGTAAACAACATCTTCCCCCGCATTGATTGTTCTCTTTTTCTGCAATATTTTGAATCAACAACGTTGCAGCGCCGCATCTAGTGGGTTCAACTGGACAGGGTAACAAAAGCATTAAAATGCAATGACACTTACATCGGTAGGATGGGGAAAACCCGCCATAAAGTCTTGAGACAGGTTTTTAAAAAGTTGAACTTACATGAAAATGTGATAAACATGCGTTCTGTGTGAACTGGTTGGTTTCGGTTTTGACGTATACAACATCTCCACATTGATGTTCTTTTTTCCAGCAATATTTTGAATGAACAACGTAGCAGCACCGCATCTAGTGGGTTCAACTGGATAGGCTAACAAAAGCAAATAACTGAAAAAGTGCTTACATCGTCGTCGCATTTCGTGCGCCACTGATAAGGCTGCCTGAAGGCCCGAGTATACTTCACTTTCCACAGTTTCACTTTACTTGCACAGCCGCGTCCGCACAGCTTTCAAAGTATACTCAACCGAGGATGAGCACGGACAGACGAGCTCGACACATATGCGCAGTACCATGCGCTGTTGTACGCGTACCATCCGCGCGGTCTCAAAAATTGCCTGCATGCGGACGGAATGCGCGGCTCTCCGCGAGACCTCCTGATGACTAAAATGACGTAATGCGGACGGTGCGCGGACGCGGACGGCCGAAGTATACTTTGGCCTTGACGCACACCTAAAATTCGAATGTGACGTTTTTGCATTCGAATGTGGATTTTTATTTTAAATTCGACGAATATTCGAAATTCAAAATTTTTTTGACAGCCCTAGTTTATAATTGCGATTATTAATTACAATTATCACAATTTACATTGAATTATGTTTATACCATTGTTTGAAGCAACTGCATGCCATATTTTTATATGAAAATAAACAAGCTGAAAACACTCTAACTGAAAAACTTTTAGTGCTTTTCTATAACATTAAGCCTCAAATGTCAACTCTACAATGGATTGGTTTCTTCTTTAAATAAAAAAGTAAAAATATGCATGGTATTATAATGTTAAAACTAAAATTAAAACAATGGAAAAACCCATAAGATAAACTGTAGAAAGAAAAAAACACATCTGATGCACGCAGAATAACATAAGTGGACTTATGAATTAATTGAACGATTACGTAATTGTGACATCTGTAATTGTAATCTCGATTAGAAATTCGATTAATTGTGCAGCCCTAGTTGCTAGGGTGTTTTAATTGTTTTTTTTTAGCACAATGCTGTGTAGTTGCATGATGGTTGTTAGAGTGTTCTGAGTGGGTTTTGATGTGTTGCTATGTGGTTGCTATGCAGATGAAAATGTGTTCAAGTTGTTTTTTTAACACGTTGCTATGTAGTTGCTGGGGTGATAGAGTTCACAGCCTGATAGAGTTCCGAGTGACTGTTAGTGTGTTGCTATGCAGTCGCTAGGGGATTTTAAATGTTCTTTAGAACATTGCTGTGTGGTTGCTGTGAGTGGTTGCCATGGCTTTACTGTGGTTGCCAGTGTGTTGCTATGCAGTCGCTAGGGTATTTTAAATGTTTTTAAGCACATTGCTATATAGCTGCTGGAATGTTTGTGGTTGCCTGGGAGTTGTGAGGGTGTTTTGAGTGGTTTTATTGTTTCTCTGTGGTTGCTAGGTTGTTGTGAGTGGTTGTCAGTGATTTGAAAGTGACGTGACATGTGGCCAAGTATGGTGACCCATACTCGGAATTAGTGCTCTGCATTTATGCCATTCAAAGTGCACACACACAGCAGTGAACACACAAACCGTGAACACACACCCGGAGCAGTGGGCAGCCATTTATGCTGCGGCGCCCGGGGAGCAGTTGGGGGTTCGGTGCCTTGCTCAAGGGCACCTCAGTCGTGGTATCGAAGGTGGGAGAGAGCGCTGTACATTCACTCCCCCCACCTACAATCCCTGCCGGTACGAGACTCGAACCCACAACCTTTGGGTTATGAGTCCGACTCTCTAACCATTAGGCCACGACTTCCCCCACATTTGCTATGTGGTTACAAAAGTATCTTTTTTGCTTTGTGGTTGCTGGGGTGTTTTGAGTTTTTTTGTTTTTTTTAAAGCAAGTTGTGGTTGCTGGGGAATTGCGAAGTGATTGTTAGGGTTTTCTGAGTGGCTTTTAACATGTTCTTATGCGGTTGCTAGTGTGTTGCCATGCGGTTGCAATTGCCAGTGAGTTGCTGTGTAGTTGGCTGTGTACTTTTATTTGTTTATTTATTTGCTATGTAGTTGCTAAGGTGATCTGAAAGTTTTTTTGCACATTGCTGAAAGTTAATACTTAGTGTCATAGGTTTGAACAACAGCTAACCCCAAGTTTAGTACTAGTACTTGTCTTGACTAAGCGAAGTGAGTTTGCGTGGTTGTGTGTGCATATGAATGAATGCATGTGTGTATTGGTAGGGTTCGTCAGTGTGTGTGATTTGTGTGTTTCTGATTGTCTTATCACTGCAGATGGAGTATTAGTGTTTGTGTAGTCTGAATGTATGTTTGCTTATGTGAACTGTACATTTACACATGGAGTTTCTCTCTGACAGGCTCAGTAAACTGTTTACGCAGTGGCTGTGTCTGCCAACGGCACATTGTTCTGTCCTTATTTGCCCAGCTTGAGTCCTGATGCAGTCACTTTTCTGCCAGTGAAGGTGTCGTGTCTTCAGGCCTGTTGCGTCGGCACTCTGGGATTTTGTGTCCCATTAAAAGCACGATGTGTGTGTATGTCTGTGAATCGTGTCGTAGGCTCGGGCTAATTTACAGACCTCTCAGCACACACACACACACCACTCTAGTGCTTCTAGACCACAACAAGTCCTACATCAGCCAGGACACATAAATAGCCCAGGAGAACATTAGGATGTCAGAGACGCTCTCGGCTCTCATACATTCAGCTGTTAGAGAGAGTGCGTCTGCACGGTGAATTATAAAGTTCTTCCACAGACTTCAGGAACATCTTTGAACTTCTGCAGACTCGATACCATGAGATTAAAGACGAGAGAAATAAAAAATTTTATCTTCTTGGTGTTTGTGTGTGAATCTCGTAAGGATTCTCAGTCATGTTTACGATCTGTTTGTTTGTGCTTCATCTTTTGATGTTCACTTTTTTAGTGAGTTTCAAAGCAATTAATGGCACAAAGAGTTTTCCTTTTATATGAAATATTAAACATTCAACACACTCTTGTGCTAAATGAGTATTTGTTCATTAAATCTTTCTATTCTCCAAACATTACTTACCTTTGTCATATTCAAAACAAAGGAGAAAAAAAAACAAGAATTTAAAAGTCTCGTTTAAATTTTTTATCTTTATACATGTTTTTTATTATTATTATTTTAGTTATATGTGTGTATTCTAAACTTTTTAGAATCATTTAGAATTTTTTAAAATATAAATGTGTGTTTTGAAAATTACCTACATAAACATTAATATTTATTATTGAGTGTTTTTTATTTAATATTGTGTTAAGATTTGCTCGCCGTTTACCATTTTTAAATAATAATAAATAATTTAATTCTTGCTGCAGTCATGATTATTAAAGCAGTTTTCTCGCTTTCAGTATTAACCTCATCTAATACGCTTAAATCTCTCAACAGTAAAGAGTCAATTCCTTTAAAACTGTTCTTTTATCCCTTATTTGAAATGAATGTTAATTCGGGTCAGGGTTTGAATAAATTCAATTTAAATTAGTAAGCTGAAATTTGAAGACAAATCTGTTTCTCTACAATGGAATTAGCCTCTTTAATTAATTAACATGCATTAATCAGTGTATTAATAAAATGAGTGGAATATAATCGTGAACAGACCCTCCGCTGTGCTGTTCAAACATGCTTAATGGCTGCTCGTCTCCCAAGTTTACTTGCTAATTGGTTTGACAACACCATTAGTGTTATTTACTTAATTTCTCTAGAGTTAGCAAAGCATCCAATCTCCGTCTGTAGCTCCCCAGGGTTCGTTATTTCAGTTGTTCTCGCTTAATTTCTTCATTCTGTCAGTGTAGAGATTGAATGAGCTTTACTGTAGGAATGTAACGCAGCTAGCTCATGCGTTCTCGCAGGACTTCCACGCTTCCTCAGTCAGCCGGAGGGTGTGTCTGTGTGCTCGGGCGGCACTGAGATGCTGAGCTGTGAGGTGACGGAGGAGCTGGTCCCGTTCACCCGCTGGGAGAGGGACGGTCGGCCCGTGGAGCTCGACGGCAGGGTCATACAGCTGCCCAGCGGAGCTCTGGTCATCAGCAACGGCTCCCAGAGCGACGCCGGACTCTACCGCTGCACCATAGATGCTCTGGGACCGGCCAAAACCACAGACGAGGCAGAACTACAGGTGTCTGCAGGTACACACAGACAAAACTCATTTCATAGGTTCAGGGAAACCTGTAATGAAATGACTAGAATTTTTCACATATCTGCATGTAATCGTATACCTTTTATCAGCATAGGTATATGCATGGAAGTTTCTTGCATATAGTGTTTACCTTGAAATTCCTATAGTGAGAAGTTGTTTGCCCAATGGAGAATCTAAACATTAAATTATAGATGTAACATTTTTACATTTTTAATAATTTAAAACCTTAAAATATTGTAACAATGAAAATAATGGTAATAAAAAAATACATTTATTCTTATTATTATTCTTATTATACATTTTTTGTGTTATTTTATTGATTTATCGAATTGCAAATTTATATATATAATGTATATGTTATAAAAATATATTAGAAAATATATTATTAAAATATATTTAGATATAATGTATATGTGTGTTTGTGTATCAAAATATATACTGTATGTGTGTGTTTTTATATATACATAATAAATATACACAGAACACACATATATTATGCAAACAAAAACTTGTATTTTGTATGCGATTAATCACCATTAATCGTTTGACAGCACTCATTTTATAATATATTTTTTAAATGTTATTTTTGTAGTCACGTGTGCTTTTTTTGTGCAATCACATTTGTGTGTGTCTTTGCAGATTCGGGTGTTGAAGAAAAATTGGAGACTCTCCAGGGCCCCGTTGCTGTGGCGAAGGTTTTCGGGGAGAGCGTGTTGTTGCCATGCGTCATGAAGGGATACCCCCTGCCAGTGATTCGCTGGACGTTTAACGACCGGCCGATTGACGAGAGGTAAGCGTATCAGAACTTTGTGTTTGCATGAACCCATGAGTAAAAACGCAAATAAATCTTGTAGGCACAGAGAATCACGCAGTTTCCTGTCGAATTCTTGGCTGGATGCAAGAAATGCGTACAGGTATGAGATCAGAGCGCTGCCTCAGATCCATCAGCGTTCAGTCACACACTCGGCATGGTCTGGCATACTAAAGCAAACTCGCCACAGAGCACACAAAAATAATCCATTCAGTCGCTCTTAATCGCGCTATCAACTATTCAACGTCTGTCCAAATTCCTCAGCGTAAAATATCCGTATTATCTGGCAGAGGTAATTACTGACGCCTGTGTAAATGATGTTATTGTGTCATTTTGCATAGTTATGATGCTCTTATCTGGAACGTGGCTTCATCTAAAGTCACACACGCCGTAAATTGCATTACATAGTTTGCAGGATAGCCGATGTCCTCTCTCTGGCTTGGTTTTCCAGGGGAGGGTTTGCTGTTGTCATCCGGTGCACATGAATAATGTAGAAAGGACTCGATTGTCACGGCATGTAAATGGGCTGTCAGCGGCATAGCGCTCTGTCGTTCATTATTACGTCCTCTGTGCTGGTATATTTACCCTGATGTGATTTCAGCCGTGGGTTTGGTAATGTTTGCATTGTGGACGTGCAGAAGCGATTACATGCTTTTTATTGCCGCTTTGTCTCTTTTCATTTCCTGACCCTTTGTGTTTTATACCCTTGCACACTAGGGTTATATTTCTGCATATACTGATCTACAGCCTGCATCCAGATGTAGCAAACTCAAAGCTTTCAAGGTCAACAGCAGAACTGACTGATCTCTGCCAACATACAGTGGATTCGATTAATAGAGATCTAAACCGTAGTATTACTATTGAGCATAATGAGGGTTAGGGGTTAATCACTAGAACTGAGTATTAAACGTGAAAATGACATATAACACTTCAAATCATATCAACAGACCAGAATATCATAGAAACACCAGCAGCAGAATTAGGGGTGTAAATCGGACGGTTCATTATTAACTCACAAATGCACCCAAAATATATAACAGGAATATTTATCTGAAATTTCCAAAGCCTGTAACCCAACTGAGACAATCACAAAAAAATAAAATAAATAAATAATTGAAAATATCAAAGTTTGGAGCATGCATTGAAAAGGCCCTGTCACCCCTGGATCGCAACCGTGTTTTGGGAACAACTAAGAGACCGTGCTGAGAAGATCGTAAATTGCGAATTGGCGTATAAGGAGTTAAAAGATCTGACAGATACTGTGGAGCGAGACTATGCAGAGCCTTGTATATAAGCATTAGGATTTTAAAATCTATACAGTATTTAACAGGGAGCCAGTGTAACGTCTTCAAAACAGGTCGCCTTATTTGGTCGCCAGCCCTAGCCCCAGTTAAAATTCTAGTTGCTGAATTCTGCAAGTTTTGCAATTTGTTAAGAGAGGATTTGGACACTCCAACAAGGAGAGCATTGCAATAATCAATTCGTGAGAAAACAAAAGATTTAATATATTTTTCAGCAACATAAAAGGGCAACATAGGCTGAATACGTACAATATTTCTAAGATGAAAAAAGGAGGTCTTTACCGTGTTCTGTACAAAAGACTCGAATGAAAGGGTGGCGTCAAAGATAACACCAAGATTTTTAGTTTACTGTGTAGCTCTAGGGCAACACCATCAACTCATAGATCTATAAAGTTTTAGAGCTATTTGGACACAGAAAATTGGTAGACATCCACAACTTAATCTCAGAAATACAGTTGGAAAGATGAGAGACATCGACAAATTGACCAGGTTGAGAATGTATATAAATCTGAGTATCATCAGCATAGAAGTGGTAGCTGAGTTTAAGGGATCTTAATAGTTAGGACAGTCCCAGATACACCAAAGACAGTTTCCAGTCGATTAAGTAAAAGCATGTGGTCAACAGTGTCGAAGGCTGAACTAAGATCGAGTAAGATGAGAATCGAAAGAGCGCTAGAATCAGACGCTAACAGTAAGTCATTAACAACTTTAACAAAGGCTGTTTTAGTGCTGTGCAGTTTCCTAAACCCAGATTGAAAAGGCTCAAACAGATTATTGACCGTTAAATGGATGTGTAATTGAGACGAAACAACACCCTCTAAAATTTTAGCAATAAATGGAAGATGAGAATTTGGACGAAAGTTACTGAGAATTGTTTGAATCACTTTTTTGCTTTTTTAATATGTGAGTGACAGCAGCAGTTTTAAGTGCTGTTGGCACAAAACCAGTGGCCAAGGAGTCATTTATTATTGTAAGAACAACAGGGCACAAGTAACCAAATAATAGAAATATTAATAATAGAATAGAATAATAGAAATGCTGCCTTGGCAGTTATTTTAAGTGTTTCATCCAATATTTATATTTTATTTTGTTTCAGCTTTATTTCAATTAACGAAAATGATTTTGAATAGATTAAGTTAACAGTAGCAGCACTGATGCCCTTAGCAATGTGTCGAGTATTTCTGCGCAGTGGTTGCGAACGTCACTCCCATTTTCTTCAGTAAATGTAAAAATCGAATCTTCATATTTCTTTTTCATGATGAAAACACACAGAAGCCTGAGCGTATCAGATGTGAATCAGATTGGAGGATTTCGTAGGTGTTGTATGTAGGAAACCTCTAGACTTGCTAATGGATGGCATACACTCGGCCTCTTTTCTGACACTTGCTGCCCTAATAAGATCAGGGATAAAGCTCCATCCCTGCTGCAGCCCATGCAAAATTAATGATGTTTTCCTTTCTTTTATACATTTAATTCTAGAAACAGATTATCTTCATGTGTGTGTCCTTTACTCAATATACAGGACCTGTATTTAATAACCGTTTTAGTCATGCTTTTTTGCACATTAGTAACTAAATCATTATATATATATATATATATATATATATATATATATGTAATTATTATTACTATTATTGATTTTAATTATTTACGAAAAATAATAAAAATGAAAATCATCCTGGATGAAATTATTTTTGCAGCAGCATCAATGCCAATGGTGCATTACAATGCTGTCTATGTAGGCAGCTGATTAGTGTTTGGACCAGAGCCATTGTCTTCATAGAATTTAATTCAGTTTGGTTGAGATTCAGCCCCGTTCTGCTGCTGTCTGTTGGAATGCATCCTCGCTGCTTTGATCACGCCCACCGTAATTTCAAACGACGTGTTCCATAAAGATTGAATTGATCGTATCAAAGAGCTGAGCAGACTAATCATGACCTGTTTAAGCCGCTAACTACCCGCTTCAGCTCGCGTGCACTGCATCCGACCTCGTCTCTCTCGGCTTCCTCCGATGAGGCTTGTTGTCAGTTTGCGCTGTCGATTGAAAGCGGCTCAACGTCTAATTGCGGTTCTTTGCCGGTTGTCTGTGCAGGACTGATGATTGCTGACAGACTCCATTTACGAAAGCTCCATCCCTGCTGCAGCCCATGCAAAATTAATGATGTTTTCCTTTCTTTTATACATTTAATTTTGGAATACAATTTGGGAATTGTAGAAGGAAAGTGGTTTGAGAAATGAAATCCAGAAAGGGAGAATGAAAGTGTATGGAAGCAGAGCAAAACTGTCCTGTGTGGGTGTATGTATGCGGTCTTCGGGCGATGTAATGTATTCCTGATGCTGGATACATTCTAATAATGTCATATTACCCACAATGCCCAGCCTCTCAGAGGGGTAGACAGAGTCCATCATGGCTCAGACAACATCACTGTTCCGTGTGAATGTGTGTCAGTGTGTATCTGCGTGTGTGTAATCCAGATCTCCCCTTCAGAGTTTCGGTTTTTCCCTGTAGAGTTTCAGTGCTTTACCCCAGTGTGAGTGAAGACTCCTCTTCTCTCATAGGAGATTGGGTTTTGACTGACTATAATGATTTTAAAGAATAGTTTGCCTAAAAATGGATTTTTCTGTTATGTTTCAGACATTTGGAGCACTAATATAGGATTTTTAATGAACCTTAAAGTTGCATTTCAAGTTACACGATAGCTTTGTGTGACAAACAGATCAAAATTGAGGATGTGATTTATTATAAAATCTCTAAAGTTTTTTCAAGTCCATATTGGATATCACAGATATTGCATATTTAATTGTGCATGATTATTTCTTGATTTTTTTTTTTTCATTTAATTTACCTTTCCTGTCATCTAAAGCTCACTTAAACTTAGTCTTTAAAAACATAAGAATTTAAAAACACTAAATTTAAATTTAGAATTAAAAAAAAAAAAAATTCACTAATTTGAAAAATTAAATAAATGCTGCTATTTGTTTGTTTTTCTTTTTTACACAGTTCTGTTCCAATCAACAGTTTATAGTGACCTCTAGATGGTTAAAAATATTGAAAAATGTAAAAATTATTTTATTAAACTATAAGAAGTTATATACATTATATATAATATAAGAAGTTATACACACATAAGAAGTTATATACATTATATATAACGTATTTGAAAGTCTATATATATATATATATATATATATATCTTTATTTTTATATTTTTATATATTTTTATCCATCTAGAGGTCACTATAAATTGTGGTTTGCAATAGAACTTCATGAAAATTCTTAAATTTCATTATTTTTATTTATTTATTTTTATTGTTCCTTTGTCGCCTTTTTAAATGTTATGTTACCTTGTTATATACATAAAAAAATTATAATAATTTTACCCCTGTAGAGGTCACTATAAACTGTTGACTGAAATGGAACTGCGTGAAAATTCTTAAAAATAAATAAGTTTAAAAAAAATGTAAATAAATAGTAGCATACTGGTTTAGAATGACACGAGGGGAGAGTAAACTGACAATTTTGCTTATTGCATTAACTAAGCTTTTAAGGTAGAAAAACACCAAGAATGAAGACTGAAAGCTTAAAATGTAAAAATCTTGTGTGTTTAGAGGCCTTCAATTCATCATGCAGAACCAGTGTTGAATAAGTCACATTCTTCGCTGTCCTCCATTGTTTGCTTCTCTGGCATGTTGTTGTGAGTCTAATCTGGAGATTGTCGGACGGCTCGCAGGAACTGAATAAACAAATCATGGTGTGTTGGTGTTAAAACCTCCTTATCAGCTCAGACGCTCATTCATTACAGGCCGTGCATAAACGCTCATTTATAGCCAATCCCTTGAGTGATTTCTGGCCAGACGGGTCAGATAAACGCTTTCTGATCTGAGGCCAGATTCTCCATGTTTGTAATCATTTAAAGAGTGTAGGATATGACCAGGAAGCTGACAGGGGTCGACCCAGATCATCACACAGCTGTAATTGTCTTATCTCACCTTTGAATCACATGGATTAGAGCCGGAATGCTGTTTAGTGCTTTACAGAAAGCCAGCGGATCACGGAGGAATTCTTGGGATGAATGCAAATCGCTTGCTTCAGTGACAAGAACACTTTTTGTCCTCAGTGACGTAGATAAAGCAGCTAGAGACTGAGCAGTTTTGCGATGGATGTTTGTGTTGATGACAGATACTCGACCTCTTCTCAACACAAACATCAGTATTTGCACAGGGGAAGATTGTAATATAAGTATATTGTAACACAAACGCATGCTCAGCAGTTCCTTCCCAATGCTGGGTGAATGGGCGTAAATTTTCAACAAGCGCTTCCTCTTTGTGCAATACTCTGATTTATGGTTTTTTTTTTTTTTTTTTATGGTTATATCATACATTTTCCTTCAAAATCTCGACCTCATGTTTATATTTACGACATATGACATCCTGGACCTAACATTTATAGCAAATTTATTTCGTTTTTAATGGTGGATCAGCGTTAGCAAACAACAGTAAATTTAAACAGGCCTTTGAATTGAGGGATTCTGGGAAATGGAGGATAATAAATCCTAAAGCGAGGCAGCTAACATAAGAATCCTTGAGAAGTGTGTTGATGTTCAGCCAGATGTTCTCAAAGATAAAGTTTCGTAGAATAACACTTGATTGTGTCTTTTTTTTCTGTAACCACCAGGATTTAAAGATTTAATTGTAGTTTCATTATTTTTACATTTTTATATATTTTTATCCATCTAGAGGTCACTATAAATTGTGGTTTGCAATAGAACTTCATGAAAATTCTTAAATTTCATTATTTTTATTTATTTATTTTTATTGTTCCTTTGTCGCCTTTTTAAATGTTATGTTACCTTGTTATATACATAAAAAAATTATAATAATTTTACCCCTGTAGAGGTCACTATAAACTGTTGACTGAAATGGAACTGCGTGAAAATTCTTAAAAATAAATAAGTTTAAAAAAAATGTAAATAAATAGTAGCATACTGGTTTAGAATGACACGAGGGGAGAGTAAACTGACAATTTTGCTTATTGCATTAACTAAGCTTTTAAGGTAGAAAAACACCAAGAATGAAGACTGAAAGCTTAAAATGTAAAAATCTTGTGTGTTTAGAGGCCTTCAATTCATCATGCAGAACCAGTGTTGAATAAGTCACATTCTTCGCTGTCCTCCATTGTTTGCTTCTCTGGCATGTTGTTGTGAGTCTAATCTGGAGATTGTCGGACGGCTCGCAGGAACTGAATAAACAAATCATGGTGTGTTGGTGTTAAAACCTCCTTATCAGCTCAGACGCTCATTCATTACAGGCCGTGCATAAACGCTCATTTATAGCCAATCCCTTGAGTGATTTCTGGCCAGACGGGTCAGATAAACGCTTTCTGATCTGAGGCCAGATTCTCCATGTTTGTAATCATTTAAAGAGTGTAGGATATGACCAGGAAGCTGACAGGGGTCGACCCAGATCATCACACAGCTGTAATTGTCTTATCTCACCTTTGAATCACATGGATTAGAGCCGGAATGCTGTTTAGTGCTTTACAGAAAGCCAGCGGATCACGGAGGAATTCTTGGGATGAATGCAAATCGCTTGCTTCAGTGACAAGAACACTTTTTGTCCTCAGTGACGTAGATAAAGCAGCTAGAGACTGAGCAGTTTTGCGATGGATGTTTGTGTTGATGACAGATACTCGACCTCTTCTCAACACAAACATCAGTATTTGCACAGGGGAAGATTGTAATATAAGTATATTGTAACACAAACGCATGCTCAGCAGTTCCTTCCCAATGCTGGGTGAATGGGCGTAAATTTTCAACAAGCGCTTCCTCTTTGTGCAATACTCTGATTTATGGTTTTTTTTTTTTTTTTTATGGTTATATCATACATTTTCCTTCAAAATCTCGACCTCATGTTTATATTTACGACATATGACATCCTGGACCTAACATTTATAGCAAATTTATTTCGTTTTTAATGGTGGATCAGCGTTAGCAAACAACAGTAAATTTAAACAGGCCTTTGAATTGAGGGATTCTGGGAAATGGAGGATAATAAATCCTAAAGCGAGGCAGCTAACATAAGAATCCTTGAGAAGTGTGTTGATGTTCAGCCAGATGTTCTCAAAGATAAAGTTTCGTAGAATAACACTTGATTGTGTCTTTTTTTTCTGTAACCACCAGGATTTAAAGATTTAATTGTAGTTTCAATTAAATCAGATGTTATCAAGTTTGTGGTTTTGTGACTTCAGATATTTGAAAAATATATTTGTAATTTTATTGGGGACACTTATTACCAAATTAAATATTCATGAGAGGAATTTTGTGCAGATTTAAAGGGATAGTTTTTTTTTTTTTCCAAGCTCTTTTCCATAAAATGAAAAACGATTAGTAGTGACCATTTCAGTGTTATTTTAATACTATGATATATATATATATGTGTGTGTGTGTGTGTATGTATAATTTTTTTTATTAGATTTTATTTTTATATTATATTTTTATATTTTTTGTAATTTAAAAAAATATGCTTTTGTAATTTCAGTTCAAGTTAAACTAAATGAAAATATTACATTTTCATATTAAATATTAAAATATAAATGTTGCCTTGGCAACTAACTGAAATAAGTTTTTTAAATATTTTATTTTAAATTTAAATGTATTACATTTTTTATTTCAAGTAACAATTTTTTAATGGCTTTAGTTTTAATTTTCAGCCTTCAGGTTTGAGTGAATAAATAATGTCAAAGTGCAAAAAAAGTGCTCAGTGCATTTTAAAATCTACAAATGAAACTTTTGTGAATAAATAATGTCAGAATAGGCTGAACTACACCTTTTTTAAACAAACTTTTTACCCATCATGCTCTGTTACCCTCATCCATTCTGTTTTAATGTAGTGCTAAAAGACAATTAACGAGGCTCTTTGTACTTTATAGTCGCGTCTTCTTTTTAATTTCTTTTTTAATTATCCGGCCTCCTCCTCAGGTCTCTCAAGGGCTCCCCTTAGCGTTCACGGTGGCAGCGTCATCTGACTTTTGTCATCTCATGCGTTTAACGAACCTCTCATTGGGTTCGAAGACCTCGTTTTTCAGAGCGGCAGACAAACAGTGGCTGGGGATGCTAAAGATAGCTGAGTGACGCTCCTGTGATCAGGTGCTTTTCATGCTAGACTCTGAGAAGAGAAGCGCAAGCTCTGAAACATTCGTCTTTATTGGTTCTTATGGTGCTATTAGTGTTTGATAAATGTTCTGTCACCATTTGACAGTTTTCCACTCAAACACTGAAAGGACTGTTTATACAGCGTGTTTATAACCCGATGATAACCCGGGGTTAAGCGCAGTGTGAAAAGCCCTAATGTTGCAAAGCACCAAACTGGATTTTAAACACAAGCAGAATTTGTTTGAATTGTTCATAAAACCATTCATCTGAAAGTGTCAAATGATTATCTATAATTTCTAACAACATAAATCGTTATCAGAGCATTTTTAGCATTTCTTCGGTTACGTTATTAGAAATTCACACATTTGTGTTGTAATTTTTACACAAAATGTGTTGCATTTATGCAACAATTTACACCACCGTTCAAAAGTTTGGGGTTGGTAAGATTGCATTTACAAAGTTGGATTTATTTGAACAAAATACAGTAAAAATACAGTAATATTTAAAATATTGTTAATTTAAAATCTTTGTGAATATATTATGAAATATCATTTATTTATTTATTTATTTGACGCAAAGCTGAATTTTCAGCATCATTACTCCAGTCTTCAGTGTCACATGATCTTCAGAAATCATTCTAATATGCTGATTTGCTGCTCAAGAAACATTTCTGATTATTATCAATGTTGAAAACAGTCGTGCTGCACAATTTTTTTGTGGAAACTGTGATACGAGTTTATTTTTCAGGATTCTTTTTTCAAATTTTATTTAAAATATAATTTTTTTGTTTTGTTTTATGCATCCTTGCTGAATAAAAGTGTTAATTTCTTTTGTACTGACACCAAACCTTTGAATGATAATGCATGTTATTGCTGCATTCAAGTCTCAGTTTCTATAAGAATTTCAGTGTTTCCCATACATTGATTTATTTGTGGCAGCCTGCCACAATATCATCAAGAAACATTTCTGATTATTATCAATGTTGAAAACAGTCGTGCTGCACAATATTTTTGTGGAAACTGTGATACGAGTTTATTTTTCAGGATTATTTTTTCAAATTTTATTTAAAATATATATTTTTTGTTTTGTTTTATGTATCCTTGCTGAATAAAAGTGTTAATTTCTTTTGTACTGACACCAAACCTTTGAATGATAATGCATGTTATTGCTGCATTCAAGTCTCAGTTTCTATAAGAATTTCAGTGTTTCCCATACATTGATTTATTTGTGGCAGCCTGCCACAATATCAAAACTGACCGCCACAAATAGATTTTCCAAATGCCTTTAACTTAATTGAATAAACATGAGCACTGTACGTTTCAAAATCAAAATGTGGCCGGGTAACCGACTGTCTTCAGAAAAGCATTGATGCACTGATCTATATAATGACTATACTGTGTATTACAGATCAGTGCATCAATGTCATTTCCATTTAATCTTTCCTATAATGCCTGATAAAGTAGCGCTGCTTTGATTACCGCCGTTCGCGGGGAAACCGCTATATATCTGCCGCTCCAAAAGCGCCACCTGCTGGCAGAAAATGAATTTGCGTTTTCAATCAGCCCGGCTGCTGTTTTCGTCATATATATATATTTCCCCAGGGGGAAGTGCCGCCACACATAGAGTGTAAATCTGTGGGAAACACTGAATTTACACCAAAATTCGCTCCGCTTCTAAATGAAGGCTGTTGTCATTGTCACTGTGAGCTGCAGTTTGACTCTCGGGTGTGTTAGAAGAAACGTCTTGACGAGTGAGCAGGTGGATTTTGCTCTGTGAGTGTGGGAAGGCATCGTTCCTGGCTGGTTTATTCTCCGTTCAGTAATTGGCGATTTCTTTTCTTTTCCCTGCAGGAGTGTTTTCCTAATGAAGTGACGTGAGGTTTGGAGGTCTGACTGTGTTCGACTCTTCATCCTTCCGCTTTACTTTCTCTCCTCTGTTGTGCGTGACTATTGATTATTTTTTCTTTGCATTCTCAGCTCATCTTAGATTAACTCATTGTCTCTTCCTGTCTCCGAATCATTGGGGAGGAACCGGGAACAGTAGTTTGTTTTTCTCGAGAAACCTCAAGTGAAACACTCCAGGGAAGTTGCTTTCAGTGCAATCAGGCCATAAAGGGAAATCCGCAGGAGATTAAATCCATACTGAATCTTGTTTTCAATTCCATCTCTGTTGGCATTACCGTGCCATGCTTGAGATGGCTGGCGTTCCTGAAAACGCTACAAAATTTAATTTTAACACATCCTCATCTCATTGTATCTCTTTCTCTGTTTGTGTGTTTTTCCCAGCCGTGAGCGTTTTGCTGTGATTGGCGGGGGAAGCCTGCAGATCATCAACCTGACCGAAGAGGATGCTGGGATATACGTCTGCCAGGCGAACAGCGGCAACATGACCAGCGAGATCCAGGCAGAGCTCACGGTGCACGGTACATTTCACAAGAACATATTCACATCTTAAATCAAATCGAGTCAGCAAACCTGCTGAGAATCATCTGAATTGTGAATGATTCAATTCAGCGCAAACAGACTCATGGAGCGGCACTAAACATCCCGTATGTAATTATGAGCAGCATTGTTCAGGCTTTTGAAACACACACGTGTCTAGACGGCGTTCTCCTCTGCGGGGGAGGAACTTCAAAGCGTTGTTTTGTTTTTATTTATTTATTTTTTTCTGTATTATTTTCATCTCTTGGCATGGGATTACATTTTTGGAGAGTCAGTGAGAATTCACAGCTCTGTCTAATATGGAGGTTTGTAAAGGTTTTGAATGGAAACGCTTTCAAAAGCGTCTGCTCTATAGATACAAGTTAATGCATGCACAACTCTAGTGTTAATTTTGTCAGCTATTTTTCATTTAGTCTTAGTCCTGTGCCAAATGTAACTTTTAGTTTTTATCATATTTAGTCCACTTGTCCTGTTTTAATTTTAGTCGACTAAATGTCTACACAACTCAAACTCATTGCCATATATTTGATTAAATGTGGCCACCTGACCAACCATAATTCTGTCAGGACCACTATTGTCAAAATGATAGATACTTAGCATAAAGTTTGTTTTGGCGGTATGGTTCTGTTCTGGGCAAAAAACTCCCTGCCCATCCTGTCATGAATGAGCAGGGAGAGCAGCAATAATAACCCCCCTAGGGTTAACAGAACAGAACAAGGCAGATATCATTAATGTACTTAATGATATTTAAGTGTAACACTTTATTCAAGATAAAGGAGTCTGATTAGCAAGGAATATCAGAAAGCCAAGTCCTGACTGTGGCGAAAGGAGGAGCTGGGGATGGAGAAGAGTAATTTGCTCCTGAGCAAGCTGAAAAGCTGCTGAATAATACTGAATAGAGCTTATATAGGAATGCCACAACAGGTGTCGTATTCCTATAGGTAGATGTGATCAGCTTGACTCACGTGACCTGCCAGAACTAACGCTAACGCTTAATTTTTCATTTTTAAATTCTTTAATAGCCTGACATGCAATACAGTGGTCATTCATTCAAAAGTGCTGCAGGAAATGCAGAAGACAGTACTGCACAATGGGCCTTACAAAAAAATCTGTAAACCCATTCTAACTGTAACTGTAGCATTGAATTGAATGTGACAGTTTGCATATAATGGTTTTACATGGTTGTGTTCGCCCAGATGTTTAAGTGCCGATTATTACATTTACATCTGTGCATTTGACAGATGCTTTTATCTTACATTGCATTCAGGCTGATGTTATTAGCATTTGATAACTGTTCTCACAGTGTTCAGAGAAAAAGTTTTAGGCACTACATTGTTTGAATACTCTTTTTAACATCTGCACTTTGTAGCAAACATTGTTGCAGTTTTTTGTAGTTTTGTTGTGTTACAAACTGTCAGGCTTGTGAAAAATGTAGTTACTATAAGTTAATAGTGTTTAGTTAGTTCTTTCCCAACACTGGTTCGAATAACATGGATCTTCGAGACGAGAAGCAACGGTAATTTATAGCACAATTTACCATTCCATTGTAGCGTCTGGACCAATCAAAAACACAATTTTTCATTTGATTTAGCAAATCGGTTATTCATTAGATTAACAAATCGTCACAGTCCCCTCACCCAATAAACTGGGTGCCAGGATGTCTGCAACGACACCAGGCCCCCCTGGTCCCCATGGCAACTAATGCTGATACCACTGGTTTTATGACCCACAGGAATGTAAGTAGGGAAAATCACTGCATGTTCCATAGCAAGAGGCACAATGCACAGTAGAAATGGACTTTTCTACTAATTAATTCATAGGAAAACCTTTCTTTGAATGAACACACATATCCTTCAGGTCATGGTGTATGTTGTCTTTGATATTTTTAGACTATTCTATGCATGCTTATGATGGAACCCATTCCTGTCATCTTGCCATATGTAATCATACCATGTTTGGTATCTATGAATTCGCCTTCTGATGATCGGGACGAGCGTGTATATTGTGTGTTGGTACATGGGCAATATATTGGTGTCCTGAGAATCTGTAGTAATTTCGATTCAAGTTCCATTTGCAAAGTACCATGCCCTCACACAAAGGGTCATAAAAACTCCCCAGTATCTCAAAACTCCCACTTGGGACGTCAGCCTTTCTCATTGGACAAGCCCATTTTGAGAGGCGGGAATCGTCCGAGACATTAAAAGCCCCACACTAGGGACCCGCCCAGAGTTAATTATTCATATTTCCCCATGAGCTGATTCGCTACACCATTGTAAAAACATCACAATAATCCACAAGTAATCCACACCACTGCAGTCCATCAATTAACATCTGGTGAAGGGAAAAGCTGCATGTTTGTAATAAACAAATCCATGGAGTTTTAACGTTGCAAGCTAAAATATAGGTCCTCAAGCCATAATATTGCTTTCTCCAGAAGTCGGGAGAGAAATATGCACATCAAGCACTGTTTATAAGCGTTTATATGATTTTGATGTTAGAGGACAGCAATGGATGGACTTCTTCACTGGAGGAAGCGTTTTCATGGATAGAAGACTTGTATTTTAGCCGGAAGCAATGGTTTGAAGTTAAAAATGTCTTAATGGATTTATTATGTGGATTACTCGTGGATTATTGTGTTGTTTTTATCAGCTGTTTGGACTCTCATTCTGACGGCACCCATTCACATCCATCACTGAGCAAGTGATGCAACGCTACATTTCTCTAAATCTTCCCATGAACCAGGCTAATCCAGTGACTAGTTTTTCCTCGTGATTGGTGCTTTGCTAAAAATTGCTTTCTAATTCATGCAGTTTTTGATCACATTACAGCGCAGATTACATAGTTTAACAATTTTTCCAAAGAAAAACAGCTGACATAATGATTTGCAACGTTCAGTTCATTCCAGCTCACATAAGAAGAATATCCTAGTCAGCTTTTACCACTTTATGAGCATATTTAATTCAAAATCACACTATGGTATATTCTGTAGCCCAAGTTAGCAACAGTACAAAATGGATGGAGGGTCAATTGCTTATTATATACTCCTTTATAAGCTGTAAAAAATAGAAAACTGATAAAAACTCATGCACGCTGATTTATAGAAGTTGCGTAAAGCTAGTCATTCAGAATGAAGCGCAGTCTGTGGTCGTGCTGTCTGAAGCCCAGACTACCTTTGATCTGACTCTTGAAATTGAGCCATATCATAATTGGATTTTCTAATTAGATTAATTTTTTTTCTTGTGAGACTGACATGGATGCTAGCGGTGATGCAAGAGATTTCAGTGCAATATAACATCAAGAGTAAAGTAAGATAAAGCTGACAGCAGTGGGCCATGTGTTCATGATCTCTTCGCCCTCCTGATCTGTTATTTTCACTCCCTCCTGCTGCTGATGTTTTTTTTCCATTCGCTTTTCTCGCCTTTTTACAGGTACTGACGCACGTATGGAAGGGTTTGTTACTGAGCTCAGGAAGTTGAATCTCCCGTGGGGAGTCAGGAAATCTGATTTCACGTCAGATGGGTAAAAATAAAGCGCTTTGGGTAACACAAGCACACCTAGTGAGGAGGGCGTTTAGGTGTGTAAAGCTGCATGTTTTGAAAGCCACGTACGCAGGTGCATGTTTGAACGTTTTTATAGTTCCTGTACGTCTTGCATAAACAATATAAAGGAATATTCCAGGTTAGCAATGCGTTAAACTCTATAGGCAGGATTTATGGCATGCTAACAATTTTTAAAAAAATGTTATACGAGTCTTTTCTAGGTGAATAAACTTCCAGTTTTCTGTGGTAATCGACAGCACGTCACAGATGCTGTGTGCAGATCGTAACTTGTATTGAGATGAACTCACTCGGTTCATATTTTTAGCTCTCTTTCATGCCTGCTTGTGCTATTTTCATTGGTGTGATTAATATATGATGTACTTTCAACGCCAATTAGTTTTTTCCCTCTTCTTGCATTTGAGTCTGTGCTTCTCTTGCAAGACTTTGGCTGACTTTGGATGCATAAATAACGCTGTGGTGTTTTAAGAGCTTTTCTGGGTTATAGAGTTATAGTGACTGTTTCTTCCGACAGTATGGCTGCTGTGAAACGCCGCATTGGGTTATTAAACACTGGCAATTTAATATCTGCATGTGAAGTGACTCATAGCTCTTGTGCCGGGGTTATTTTAGAAGCCGGTGTTCACATGCTGGGATTTTCCCCAGATTCCCTCTCAGATTAGCAGGATTGTAGAGAGCCGTGTAAAACGCTGTTAAGATTGGCTTGGGTTACGCTTTAAAAGTTACTCATAAAATGAAAGGATGTGTTCTGACAATAACTGTAATCGTATTACTTTCACACCCACTTGCTTCAGTAGTGCACACATAAGTCCTGCATATTTAGTAGTGCATACTTCAGTCTTATATATTTAAGTTGATTACTTTTTATTTTTTATACTTTATTGTGTTCCAGTTAAATTCAATTCTTGTTACATTCTGTCTACATTACATTTGGCACATTTAAAGTTTTTTTTTGTTTTTTATCACCACCTATATTAATAAACGTTAAAAACTAAAGGAATACGTATGCACATATACATAAATTATAAGTTCTGTTATTGTTATATTTTATATAAATTCAATTATGAGTAGAAAATGTTTTTATTAAAATATATTTTTAAAGAAGTCTCTTCTGCTCATCAAGGCTGCATTTATTTGATCAAAAATACAGTAAAAACAGTAAAATTGTGAAATATTATTACAATTTAAAATAACTGTTTTCTAGTGGAATATGATTTAAAATGTAATTTATTCCTGCGATCAAAGCTGAATTTTCAGCATCATTACTCCAGTCTTCAGTGTCACATGATCTTCAGAAATTATTCTAATATGCTGATTTGCTGCTCAAGAAACATTTCTGATTATTATCAGTGTTGAAAACAGTTGTGCTGCTTCATATTTTTGTGGAAACTGAGATTTTACTTTTCTTTTTTTTAGGATTCTTTGAATAGTAAGTTCAAAAGAACAGCATTTATTTGAAATTACATATACAATTTTATTTTTTATTAAATTATAATTATTTAAAGTCCAAAAGAACAGCATTTATTTGAAATATAAATTATAAATAAGTGTATTTTTTATTTAATTATAATTAATTAAAATGTATCATTTTATATTTCAAAATTAATTATAAATTTGAAATTATAATATTATAAATGTCTTCTACTGTCACTTTTGATCAATGTCTTGCATCTTAAAATACTAAGACTATATATACTATGATACCATATATATATTCATATTTAAATGTAAGAAATTAATTCTTTTTTTCAGCATATATTTAAATATATTTTATTCCAATCTCAAAATTAAGAAAATCAGAACAAAAGAGTGTCTGCATATTTTAGTGTATACTTCAGTTCTATATGTTTCAGTTTAGTGCTTGTGTCAATCCTGCACACTTCAGTCATCTGCAGTTGCTGTTTCACATGCTACTAGTTTTTAAAAACATTAGATGGTATACAGTATGCACTGCGCAGTAAACAAGTATTCCATTGAAAACACAGCCGGTGTGAAACCAGTCCTGCAGGAGTCTGAGGGAGAGAAGATCGAACTCAAGTTCATCCAATCTACAAAACCAAGTCTGAAAACAGCATAATTCGCCAAGGCTGATGCCGGAGAGATACAGCAGAGAATTGAGATCACACCACAGACAGTGACTGCCAGAGATCGTTAGCGTAGCAGAGTTCAAGGAAATGAATCTTCCTCTGTTCCTCTCCTCCAGCTGACAGCAGATGGAGCGCTGTTGATTTTCTTTGTTTATTGTTGACTTTAGAAGGTGAAGCTGGGCGTGAAAAATACAGAATAAGTCATCTTTGACGCACTTTTGTCAGCTGCTGATAAGAAAACTATCTCTGAATCTGAAACTCCTGTTATATTTAGCGTCTCTGTATTCTTGTTCTTCATCTGTTCTTCCCTGCTGTACATCCTGCATTACCTGCACAAGTTACAAACATCAGGAGAGGTCACAAACTAGCTCGTTTCCTGATGGATGCGGTTGCCATAGGAACTGCCACGTCTGTCACACGAATCCCAGCGAAGGGATGTTGCACTTATGCAACCTTTAATGCACCCTGTGACCACCTCTCCAGTTCATGCCTGCATTTATTCACTTCATTCTTCTAGTTCCTCCTCGGTTCTTGACGAGACCCTCCAACACTTACGCCCAGGAGTCCATGGACATCATCTTTGAGTGTGACGTCACCGGCTCACTGCCGCTCACCGTCAAATGGATGAAGGATGGAGACACGGTCATTCCCAGTGATTATTTCAGGATGGTATGTTAGACCCCCTCCTCACTGCATGATACACATTTATCCATGAAATTATACAGTAAACAGTTTAAAAAATAAAGTTTTACATGAATAGGACTTGATTGCTTTTTTTTTAAACAAAGCGGTCAGTGAAATAAGGTGCTTAAAATCTGGATGATACTTGATTTATTTTTTAATTTTTTTTTCAGTTGTGTAATCTTGTTACCAACCATTTTTAATCCTTTATTTTATTGTATTTTATTTAAACTTTTTTTATATTTAAACTTTTTTTTTTTTTAAGTTTTTGCAGTTATTCAACCCTGTTACCAGCCATTTTAACTGTATTAATACAGTTTTAAATCTAGATTTGTTATTTTTTATGTTATTTATTTATTTATTTCGTTTTATTTTATATTTTACATTTTTCAATCCCTTTTTTTTTTTTTGCTGGTTACCAGCCATTTTAACTGTATTAATACAGTTTTAAATCTAGATTTGTTATTTTTTATGTTATTTATTTATTTATTTCGTTTTATTTTATATTTTTCATTTTTCAATCCCTTTTTTTTTTTTTGCTGTTTTTCAGTCCTGTTACTGACACTTTTAACTGTATGAATACCATTTTAAATCCTGATTTTGAGTTATTTTATATTTTATTTTATGTTTTTGCAATTTTTCAGTCCTGTTACCAACATTTTTAATGTATAAATACAGTGTTAAGTAATGATTGTAATTAGTTTTTGTTTTATATTTTATTTTTATTTTTTTTGCAATTTTTCAGTCCTGTTACTGACTCTTTTAACTGTATGAATACAATTTTAAAACCTGATTTTTAGTTATTTTATATTTTATTTTATTTATTTTTTTTGTGTGTGTGCAATTTTTCAGTCCTGTTACCAACATTTTTAATGTATAAATACAGTTTTAAGTAATGATTTTTAGTTATTTTATATATATATTTTTTGTTGTTGTTGTTGCCATTTTTCAGTCCTGTTACCAACACTTTTAACTGTATGTATACTTTTTTAAATCCTGATTTTAATTAGTTTTTGTTTTATATTTTATTTCATTTTTTTCTATTTTTCAGTCCTGTTACCAAAATTTGTAATGTATAAATACAGTTTTAAGTAATTATTTTTAATCATTTTATATATTTATTGTATTTTTTGAATTTTTTTTGTAGGAATACAGTTTTAAGTAATGATTTTTAGTTTTCATACTTTTTTTTATTTATTGTTTTTCAGTCCTGTTACTTACACTTTTAACTGTACAGCTAAATGAGTCATTATCCAGCAAAATTGTCATATTTAGCCATCTTTGTTTTTTCACAATAATAAGAGTGCTAGTGTTATTAATTCTTACGCAATGCTCTGTTTTGTTGTTTGTGTCCCCACAGAAGCAGCATAACTTGCAGGTTTTGGGTTTAGTAAAATCAGATGAAGGTTTTTATCAGTGTTTAGCGGAGAACGACGCCGGGAACGTCCAGGCCAGCGCTCAGCTGATCATACTGGATTTAGGTAAACTCTCTTTGTGTATATTTGCGTTTCTGTGTGTGTTTATGCAGAAATCCTCGTCCTAAATGAAGATACTGCATTAAACGTGTGCAGGAAAGCGCAGTCCATCTCCAGAGCCAAATCCCTCAGATCTCGAGTGTTTATTCTAGTTGAGTGATGGGCTAAAGACTTGCCAAGACTCACCGATTGATCTTTTGACAGGAATTAAACACAGCAATCATTATCACACGATGGGTCGTAGCAGTCCGCCAGTGATGTTTTCTGGGGATGAGTCCAAACGCTTTGTGGCTTTAATGTCATTATGATGGTTTTACAGCGTGTCATAAGCGTGACATCCATATATTCACATTTTCTGTTGAAAATCCTGTGCAGACTCGTTGTGAGGGTGTTGTGGGAGGTTGTGTTACTACAGTATGCATGCTGCTAAGACGTTCTGGATGGTTTTTACAGCCCAGTTTGGTCTATTTTAGTTTTTTTTCTGTAGCTTGTCTCTCCATCTCAGGCTTCACATGCATGCGTTCGTACTCACGTTTTCACGCACTGAATGAAGGCTTGAACACATGTTCTCACACGTCAAGCAGAGGCGTAAATGATTGGATGGCTGGTGTGAGATCTGTTTCTCACCTGGCGCGGGTGCGAGTCTCCAGTGTTCCTCGACTCGCAGAGATCTCACCGCTGTATGTTTAATTAACCGTGCCGCTTTATTAGAAACGTCAAACATGTGCATGCTTTTCATTTTCACGTGCGCTGCGTTGCATTAGCACCTCTCGACGGAGACCCGAATTATGTGTGCAGAACTCTGGATGTCATATAATAATCCGGATTTCTCCAGCGGACGCGTTAAGTTTAGTTTGCAAACTGAGAAAACTCGCTGACACTGGATTGCAGTGATTAATTACTGATCGGATTCCAGTGTAGAGGAAGTGGATTTAAGTCCTCATGGGAAGTTTTCAGAAGTGATTTTGGCCTAAAAAAGGGAACACGGAAGAGCAACGGATGTGCGTTAGGTGTGTGTTGCCCCGGAGAATGATGGGAAGTATAGTTTGGTTGTGCTAAATTTGTATTTTCTGCCAGCATTATTGCTTTTCTTCATCAACAGTACATGAAAAGTGAGTGAAGTCATTTTAAAATAAACATCATCTAATGGTGTGAGTTTGGGGCGGGGCTATCTGTTTGGCCAGCCAATGACAGACTTGTTTGATTTCCACTGGTAATTACAACATTGTGGTGACATTTATTGTTTTGCTTGTATGTGATTATCAAACGTTATTTAATTAGTTTTTCTTAATTTTTAAAATTATTTTATTTTATTTGTTAATTGTTTTTTTTTTTAAATGAAAACCTTACCCAATGTCACAGCTGGTGATTGTGGTTTTATTGTTTATTTGTGTTATTATTATTATTTTTTTTTAATACGCTGTGCGGCACTTTGTTCAACTTTGGTTGTTTTAAAATATGCTTTATAAATAAACATTGTATTGTATTGTATTCTATTCAAATATAATGAATTTGTTAAAAATGAATTATAATTAACATTTAACCCTTCATTTTAAAATGGACTAATATTTATTATATAATTTAATATTAGTATTCTTTAATGCTTAATTAATGTTTCAGCAACTATAATTTGAATAATATTATTAAAATGATTTTATTAATTTTAATTTAGTGTAGTATTGTTCATTTTATTTATTATTATTTTTTTGTTTTTGTTTTTTATTTTTGTTAGAAAAGAGAAAAATTCAATTCTGTTAATGAAAAAGGGAACATAAATTTTAATCAAATTGAACTTATATTTATTCTATTATTTAATATCTAATCTAGAATTTAATATTAATATTATTTTGTATTTAATTCATATTTAAGCAACAATAATTTGAATAATAATATCACTAAAACAATTGTATTCATTTTATTGTGGTATTTGTTTTTTATTATTATTTTTATTATTATTAGATCCCAACAGTAGTAGTTTTCCTGAGAGAGATTTGTTGTTATCCCTCAGCACCTTTTAGAGACAGGAGCACTTTATAATGGCAGGGAGGAAGAGAAGAGGAAATGAAATCCTGATAATGAAATAAATCGGTCAGCAAGGACGATCTGTCACGTTGGAGTTTAGTGGGCACTTGTTGACGGCTGATTTCAGTGATTGAAGCGTCACTCTCAATTATTGATGTTACTGGTGTAGTTTGGGTTGGAAAAGGAGAAGTCTTCATTTGCTCTCCGTTTAATCTCTTTGTTGTTTAGGAGGAACTGATGTAATGAGTGAACCGCTGTGCCTCTCGTCAGTGTTTCTGATGTGCTTGTGTGTCTTTCGCTGCATGAGATCTTTATGTCCTCTGAACGTTTGCTCTCAGCCTCTCCAACTACAGGAGAGCTTTGTTTTGATTAACGAAATAATCCACTTCAGGACACTTGGAAATCAGTCCAGGCCCTTCTGTTGATTTTCCTGCTGTGCTTGAACACGACCCTTCACAAGTCATATACATTAGAGGTTTCTTCGTTTGTGGTTCTCAGAAAAGAATCGTAAAGAGACAGTTTACCCAAAAATGACAATTAAGTCATAATTTACCCTCCCCCATGTCGTTCCTCACATTATTATTATTATTGTTGTTGTTGTGAATAATAAATATATGCAAAAATAAAATTAAAAAAACTACAAATATGTTAAATATAAAATTATACTATTATTATTATTATTATTAATAATAAGTATTGTTAATAATAATAGTAGTAGTAATAAATATAACATTTAAAAAATATATACTAAAATTACAATTAATTTTAATTATACATTTTATTGTTGTACATTTTAATGTTAAAATATTCTTTTAAAAAATTACCAAACCAAATGTAGGTCTTAATTTAATCTCAGATGATATTACATAGATTTCAGAGGAACGGACACCTGTCACACACACACATGAGTGTTAGATGGAGTGTGAATACTGGTTTCACCAGCTTTGATGCTAAAACACTTTCATTCCTCCATTACAGTACAGTGCCAGCACATGATCGCTCTCGTTCCAGCTGTAATTATGTCTCTGTGTGTAATGAGATCTGCTAGCGTGCTGTGGATTACGTTCTGTTCAACATGTTAATGTCATGCATTACGCTGAGCATGATGGTAGGGGTGGGCGGTATGACAGAAATCCTCTCAATATAGTCAGTTTTGCTGGAAATTCAATGAAAAAAAATTAAAACCATGTAGTAATGCCTTTATTTAAATAATCCAGTGAATAAAATACTTAACAAATGGAAGGTACTTCATTTATTTGATTATTCTTTTTTCATTTGGACCATGAAATCATATGTGCATTTTTTGCATCCTTTTCCTTTCCTTTTTGTTTGATAAACCCACTGTGTGTGTGTGTGTGTGTGTGTGTGTGTGTGGGTGTGTGTATACATACAGTACATACATACAAACAATTTTTGCTCTTAATTTTAATTTTAATTTTATTAATATTACTATTATTGTTAAATGAGTCAGGTTCGGTAACAAACTGCACCCGTTACAAAAACATTTTTTTTTTATTAATGATTAATTTAAAAATTATAATTAATTAAACCCTTTTTACTTATTTTTATAAAAATTGCTATTTTATTATCATATACACAAGTCAGTTTCAGTCTCTAACAGCACCTGTCAAAAAAGCATGATTTTATTTTATTTATGTTTATTTTATTATTAATTTGTTCAAATTATAAAAGTAATGTAACTTACTTTTTAATTCATATTTTCACAAAATGGTTTATTATTATTATTAATTTACATTTATTATTACTTTTTACTTGGTGAATTTATTATTCTATGCACCCCTATTTTGAAAGGCTCTCCCTGTCCACCTATATCTGTGGATAAATCTACCGTAGTAAAAGTGGTGTAGAAAAATACCTCTTGATACATTTCTACCATCACACGGTATGTATCGTCCTACATGATGGGAATGAAGAGATATTTAGGCCCTGAAGCTCGTCACCATGTACCATTTAAAGTCTTGCCATCTAGACCTGTTGTGTGTGATTATGAGTCTGTTTACCGTGGTGAAACCCTCCATCTGACAAACCCTTGATTAGGATGTGATTTCTGCCGCGTTGGCCCTCTGGAGGTCTGCGGCTTCGCTGCTGCTGATGTTTTGCTCGATAGATGAGCAATCAGATGTTATTGGATTGTGTGAATGGCTATTGATGAGCTGGCCGGGGTTCCTGTCAGTTGCTCGGCTGGATGGAGAGAGAGAATGCGAACGAGAGGGATTTTTTTTTTATCCCTGCTGTGTGATTGTACAATCTGAAACAGCACTGTTTCTCCACACCCGCTCCATACAGGAAGCTCTCTCCGCGGGATTATGGGGCTTTTGGGCTTTGACAGGAAGTGGCACACGCGCTTGGTCTGCTGTTCGTCTGCTTTCTCTCTCCACCCGACTAATGACGACGATCATAATGACCTTGTGACGTAAACATGAATCCATAAATAACAGGCCAGATATAAATAACGGTGTGAAGCCTTTGGGCGGGTCCCGTTCTCAATCTTCCTGTGGGTTTGAGGTTACGCAAACAGACAGTCAGGTGTGATTGAGGCCGCACACTCCATCTCTCTGTTTCAGCGGGCAGCAAGAGTTTATACCGGTAAAGAGTGCTTCAAGAACCAGGGGGATTTTAGAACAAGAAACCCAGACACAAGCACTCTGTTTTATGTTGCTTTGCCCTTCGTAAAAGACAAAAAACTTAAAGGAGCTTTTACTGTAGAGCTGTTGGTTACTATTCCATTACTAAGGGGTTTTGGATAATTGCTAGGGTGTTTCTAGGTGGTTTGCTAGGGTGTTCTGAATGGTTGCTAGGGTGCTGCTAGAGTGTTTTGGGATGTTGCTAAAGTGCTCTGTGTGGTTGCTGGGGTGTTCTGGGTAGTTGATAGGGTGTTCTGGGTAGTTGATAGGGTATTCTGAGTAGTTGATAGGGTGTTTTGGGTGTTCTGGGTAGTTGATAGGGTGTTCTGGGTAGTTGATAGGGTGTTCTGGGTAGTTGATAGGGTATTCCGAGTAGTTGATAGGGTGTTTTGGGTGTTCTGGGTAGTTGATAGCGTGTTCTGGGTGTATTTCTACTGTGTTTCACAAAAAAGATCGGTATTGGTGATCGGATCGGCAGATACTGCTTTCTGTGAT
Source organism: Sinocyclocheilus anshuiensis (assembly GCF_001515605.1). NCBI lineage: Eukaryota > Metazoa > Chordata > Actinopteri > Cypriniformes > Cyprinidae > Sinocyclocheilus > Sinocyclocheilus anshuiensis. The sequence goes on along the minus strand of NW_015546129.1, from coordinate 228,169 downwards.
CGGTGATCGGCCTCAAAATCCCCGATCGGAGCACCCCTAATTGTGATCAATAGGTCTGTGAAACTGTGAATGTTTTATTTTATTTAGTTCTTTTAATTAAATATTATGAATCTGTTTTGGCTTTTTCTAAGTCATTTCAGAGCAGATGCATAAACATCAAGCTCTGTATCAAATATCATGAAACGGCTGGAAATATAGAGCTGTAATCTTTAGCTATAGTGCTCAGCCCTGCATACTGAATGAGAGGTACAGAACTTCAAACCCCAAAATTCAAAATTTCCTCAGCTGATTGAATTCACACCCTCGGGTCTGCTTCAGTTTTCTATTTCTGTTTTATTTCATAGTGTTTTTGGTGCATATCTAATAATAATAATAAAATCCCAAGGTCCCTTCTGTGCTTGATGTCATTTCCTGACTTAAGATCTTGCCTTTGAAGGGCAGTGTGAGCGTTTCCCCCCAGCTGTGAAGCCCTGACGGAGAGCGAGGAGATTTGAGATTAGCTTTTTCATTGGGGTGTTAAATAAATCAAGATATGAATGTAGCAGGAGACAGTGATAACGTTGCAGTTCTTTTTTGAAGTCCCATGATGCCACTGTTATCATTATCAGATGTTTTATTTTTACCCATCAGGTGTCTTATCTTAGGTCAGTGTTGTTTTTCTGTCTGTACTCATGCTGAGTCAGGATATGAGCGGGAAGCTCCGTCCGGTGGGCGGCAGTGCCCAGTTTGGCACATCACCATCTCCAGCTGGTCTCTGGTGCCCGTTTGTGTGCCAGACGCGGCAGGCTGGCAGACACCTCGCCCACTCGCACCCGCGCCGTCACACAGTCGCCCCACTGTCCGTCGAGCAGGTTCATTCAGCTGATGTGGGGTGTCACTCACACCTGAGGGTGATGCCCGGACACAAGCTGTGAAAGCGTTCTGTTCTGTTCTATTCTATTCTATTCTATTCTATTCTATTACTTTATTTTCTGTTTTATTCTATTTTGTTCTGTCCCTATTCTATTCCATTATAACCTATTCTGTTCTTTTTTGTTTTATCTATTTTATTCTGTTATATTCTATTATTTTCTGTTTGTCTATTCTAATCTATTCTATTATTTTCCGTTTTATTCTGTTCTGTTCTATTCTATTCTATTCAATTCTATTTCTATATTCTGTTCTATTCAATCATAACCTATTAAATTCTTTTCTGTTTTATCTATTCTGTTCTGTTATATTCTATTCTTTTGTTTTTGATATTCTATTATAACATTCTATTGTTTTTTATTTGATCTATTCTGTTCTTTTCTGTTATAATCTGTTCTTTTTTATTATATTCTATTCTTTTCTGTTTTGTTCTATTCTGTTCTGTTATATTCTATTCTTTTGTTTTTCTATTCTATTATAACCTATTCTATTATTTTTTGTTTTATCTATTCTGTTATTTTCTGTTGTAATCTGTTCTTTTCTATTATAATCTATTCATGGGTCTTCAACGTTTTTCAGGGTAAGGACCCCTTAGACGATAGAGACATGGAGCAGGGACCCTCGATACAAAATGTGTCAAGCAGAGCTACATATTAAGCATATACTGTAATATACTACTAACTTAGAAACCTCTGATTGGCCATTACGTTCAAGAGATCAACAAACATGTCTGTGATTGGCTACATTTCTCACCGCTGCAAAAACATGCTGTAAACAGGAACATCATATAATAATAATAATAATATAATTAATATAATTCGCCAATTATATTATATCTTTGTAGTATCAACTGAGAGTGCTCTTGCTTTCAATTTTGGGTGCTCATATTTAAAATTGACATTGTGATGTTTTTTTTTTTTTAACAAAAAATTGTTAATTGGCGGGCCCCGGTTGAAGATCTATTCTATTCTTTTCTGTTTTATTCTATTCTGTTCTGTTATATTCTATTGTTTTTTTTATTTTCTATTCTATTCTTTCCTGTTTTATTGTATTCTGTTCTAATCTGTTCTATTCTTTTCTGTTTTATTTTATTCTAACCTAAGCTATTCTTTTCTGTTTTATTTCATTCTATTCTGTTATAATCGGTTCTGTTCATTTCTGTTTTATTCTTTTCTGTTATAATCTGCTCTATTCTATTCTTTTCTGTTGTATTCTATTCTATTATAATCTGTTAATTTCTGTTTTATTCTTTTCTGTTATAATCTGTTCTATTCTATTCTTTTCTATTCTATTCTATTATAACCTATTATATTCCATTTTATTCCGTTCTGTTCTATTCTACTCTTCAATGTTTGTCTATTCTAATCTTTTCTTTTCTGTTTTATTCTATTCTATTTTAATCTGTTATTTTCTGTTTTATTCTATTCATTTATTACATTTTCTATTTTTTTCTGTTTTATTCTATTCTGTTATAATCTGTTCTGTTAATTTCTGTTTTATTCTTTTCTGATATAATCTGTTCTATTCTTTTCTGTTCTATTCTATTCTATTCTATTAAAACCTATTCTATTACATTTTATTCTGTTCTGTTCTATTCTACTGTTTTTCTATTCTAATCTTTTCTTTTCTGTTTTATTCTATTCTATTTTAATCTGTTATTTTCTGTTTTATTCTATTCATTTATTACATTTTCTATTCTTTTCTGTTTTATTCTATTCTATTTTAATCTGTTATTTTCTGTTTTATTCTATTCATTTATTACATTTTCTATTCTTTTCTGTTTTATTCTATTCTAGTGTATTCTAGTCTATTCTCAGGTTTTGATTCTTGAAGGTTTCTCATTGTTCACTGGGCTAGTTTGATCGTAAGCTTGACACATCTTTTGCAAACAAGTACAATGAATAGCCACTTCTCTTCAGTTTTGCATGAATCTTTTTCCAATCATCAGCTCTTTCTGGAGCTGATTGGCCAATCACACAGGATTCAGAGTGTTCCAAGTCAATGGTTTTGTGTTTGTATGTTTGTAGATGTTAAGCGACACTTGTATTGTTGACCTTGAAGCAAGACTCATCCCCAGGAATTACATATTTTGAGGAATATTTTGAATAATATAAATATATATGGATGGATGGACAGATAGATGTTTATATACAGTATATTGTATGGTGATATATATGTATATATTTGTTTATTCTTTTGCAGTAGATAAGCCCCAGTTTCCTCTAATTTGCATCTACGCCAGATTTCATAGAGCATGCTATTTTTAACTACTTCAGATGAAGTCATCAGTATGTTTTAATTGCAGGGACAGATGTGAAACTGTAATTAACATTGTGCTTACTGATATGAATGTTAATGAAATGCTTCCCCTCAGTGTTCGTAACATGAGCCTCCGTCTCCTGCTCTGTCTCATAGTAAATTTGCTGTTTGGTTTTGATTTTGAAGTCATTGTAGTTGTCTTTTCATTTACGTCAATTATTTTATGTTCTTTTGTTTGTTTTCTTCCTTTTTTCTCACCCTCCCTCTCCTCCCGAACTCTGTATCTATAATTTACCCCCCTTGTTGCCCCTCCCATCACAATCCCCCTTCTATGTACTCAAGACGTTGCCCTTCCTTCACTGACCGATGCCACTACTGACCATGTAGCATCCAGCCCGTCCGAGCGCAACGACCCGACGCCCTCCGCCCCGCGTGATGTCGTGGCGTCTCTAGTGTCCACTCGATTCATCAAGCTGACGTGGCGCCTTCCTGCCGAGCCACACGGGGAGAACATCACCTACTCTGTGTTCTATAGTCTGGAAGGCACTAACAGGTTAAAGATGCTAAAAGATGCCAATGTGTGTTTGATATTGGAAAATTATCACTTAACATGGTCTTACGTAGTTTAAAAGAACAACTTACGCTGCCTCTGCAGGTTGTTAAAGGAACAGCAACAGGAAATACAAACTGTAACACTGTGCTGATGTTTAGAATACCATACTAGTATACTACACATACTAAGGATGTGGGGTTATCGAAGGTAAAATTTTAAGAATCGGCCATTGAAAAGCACATTGATCGACCACTAATCTGAGTATTCGGTAAAATGCAAAATCATCAGTGTTTATGTCCCTGAGTATACAGTATATACTGTGCACAGAATGTGGATTTTCTGTTTTAAACACTTAAAATACACAAATAAACTACTAGATTTAACAAAATGTCCAGTAAGCAACCAAATCATAGTGTGAAGGTTACTGCATCCCACAATGCAATGTGTATACCTACCATTTCCCATGTGACGTCCAGGGTCATTATTGTCAACTAAAATTATTAAAAACGTTTTTGTTAATTGAAATAAAGCTGAAATAAAATAATATATAAATATTAGAAAATTAGAAATGTTGCCTTGCAAACTAACTGAAATCAATCTGAAGCACTTAAATTACTAACTGGAAATAAAAACTAAAACTGAAATACAAAATAAATTAAATCTAAATAGTAATATCAAAAAATAATAATAAATTAGAAATGTTGCCTTGGCATAATTTCTGAAATAATTTTAAGTACTAAAATGACTTACTAGAAATAAATATAAACTAAAACTGAAATAGAAAAATAATTAAACCTAAAAAGTAAAATTAAAATATTAATTAATAGTGTATTTAATTAATATTATATTAAATTATTAATAAAAATAAATGCATGTCACATCACTAAAAAAATAACTAAAATTGAAATGAAAACTGAAAAAATTAAAATAATCTAATTCAAAATGTTAATAAGAAAGTGTTTTTTATAACTGACAAAAAAAAGTGGTTATTAACTTTATTTTTAGACAGATCTGATCAAATGTAGTTAGTAAGCTATAAACATATCAACATGTTTAGTAAGATTGTCATAAGATTTTTGTAGAAGGCTGTTTATGCTGACACCCCTGTGTTTTGTTATGAATTGTGTTGACACATTCTGGCAGACAAATTCGAGCTAGAAACATCTGCATTGACGTTCCTGACTAGCATGTTGCAGGCCTAAAATCATACATCAGACATGTTTGTGTTAGTTTGTTTGCATATTGCTGTTGCTTTGCTCGCAGGGAGCGTGTGGAGAACACCAGCGGACCGGGAGAGATGCTGGTCACCATCCAGAACCTCGTCCCCGACACCAAGTACACCTTTCGGGTGGTCGCGTCCAACGCTAACGGCCCGGGCGAGAGTTCCACCCCTCTTACAGTGGCCACCCAGCTGGAGGGTAAAACAGCCAACACACACCTACACACTTCAAGCATTGAATACTGGGCCAAGTCTGAGGTTTCTCTCTCTCACGACCACACTGGTCCTGTTTGTGCGCGTCCAAACTTACCGGACGCTGTTGATCTGGGAAGCGCTGTGGTTTCTTCACAGACAGGCTCTTTCTGTCCGAGCTGTACGAGTGTGGAATTGTAAACATCTGGGTGGTGGGACTGTCGGATGTCTGGCAGCATCTGTCAGGATGATTTTCATGGATACAGGCGACTAGTATTAATGAGACGAGAGCTCAGGGATGCAGGTAAGGTCGGAGCTGTCCGGAAAGATGCAGCCAATGCGAGCTGGTCTCACGGGACGAAAGGAGACTCATGCTACTGGAGGGCTCATGCATAGGGCAGATACAGAGACAAAAGTAAAAAAAGGAAACTGCTTCCCGGCTCGTACGATATCTGACATATAGTATGCGAGATCAGGATTGTGCATCCAAGGGGCTTTGATGGTGTAGTATTTTTTGCTGTTTTTTTGCAGTAGTCTATGTCCATGCATGCTAATTGCGACGTCGACGTGGAAGAGTTTGTGTGATGATTTGCTAACAACCAGTCAGTTTGACTTATACGGACAAAATGAATTAAAGCAACACAATTTTCTTTCTAGGTCTTTCTAGGTCAACACTCCTCCGTTTGCTTTGCATCCCAAACGTGGACCATGCAATGCATTTCGCTCGTTTGAAGTGTCGAAATATCCTCAGCGGGATTCAGATGCCAGAATAGTCTTCTTTTACCATGTGATATTGTCATTATTTAACGTATCCTGCTGAAACGTGGCGTCTTTTGTCACTATACGTGCTGTTGAAGTTTGCAAAGGTGAAAAAAATAAGTGTCAAACAAAAGAAAAAAGACGCTTCAAGTAGAACTGTAAGCAGTGGAAGACACTGTGAAGAAATTACTTCAGTGGCCTTTTGTGTGTTCAAACACTTAAAGCTGAAGCACAGACAAGTGTTTCTTCTGCTTTACTTTCAGTTCTTGTGCCTAAAACTTTATAACAACCGAAATTATTAACTTTAGTGTTTTTGCATTCATGCAGGAGTCAGATTTGTGCACATATGTGACCCTGGAGCACAAAAGCAGTCTTAAATCGATGGGGTATATTTGTAGCAATAGCCAAAAATACATTGTATGGGTCAAAATTATAGTTTTTTTCTTTTATGCCAAAAATCATTAGGATATTAAGTAAAGATCATGTTCCATGAAGATATTTTGTAAATTTCCTACCGTAAATATATCAAAACTTAGGTTTTGATTAGTAATATGCATTGCTAAGAACTTCATTTGGACAACTTTAAAGATGATTTTCTCAATATTTAGATTTTTTTGCACCCTCAGATTCCAGATTTTCAAATAGTTGTATCTCAGTCAAATATTGTCCTATCCTAACAAACCACACATCAATGGAAAGCTTATTTATTCAGCTTTCGGATGATGTATAAATCTCAATTTCGGAAAAATGGACACTTAAAGGGATAGTTCACCCAAAAATGAAAATGTGATGTTTATCTGCTTACTCCCAGGGCATCCAAGATGTAGGTGACTTTGTTTCTTCAGTAGAACACATTTGATGATTTTTAAGTCCAACCGTTGCAGTCTATCAGTCGTATAATGCATGGCAATGGTAACAAAATCTATGAGAGTAAAAAAACATGCACAGACAAATCCAAATTAAACCCTGCGGCTTGTGACAACACATTGATGTCCTAAGACACGAAACGGTCGGTTTGTGCCAGAAACCGAACACTATTTATATCATATTTTACCTCTAATACACCACTATGTCCAACTGTCTTTGGGCGTGCGCACGGCATCCGGTGCGTGAGGTGTGTACGTGCTCTGGCGTATTTTACGTTAATGGGTGTGTTGATATCCAGCCGAAGAGCAATCAACCATAACTTCAGGCGAGCAGTCTCAGAAGTTGGGAATACGTGGAAAGTCACCACTCCCGAATGAGTTCGCGCGAGAGAACGTAATCTTTTAGTTTTAAGTCGGTTTGAACAATCCGGATAAGCGCAAGTACCATTTTGATTAGCCGTCGTACCTACAATGACTGTGCACTGTGTAA
>NW_015546129.1:212115-220739 GCF_001515605.1 Sinocyclocheilus anshuiensis | reverse complement strand
TTTTTTTTTTTTTTTTGAGATGTAGCTTTTGAAGTTCCTCTTGAAAAGTTCTTCTGTCTCCTCTGTGTCTCTCAGTTCAGGTCCCGGGTCCGGCTCCGAATCTGCAGGTGGTCTCTGTCAGCACTGCCTCGGTCACACTGAGCTGGGAGAGACCCATGACTGGAAATGCCGAGATCCAGACCTACAGACTCTTCTACAGCGAGAAGGGCCGAGACTCGGAGCAGGTGAGGACGCATGAAAGCTCGAAATCAAGCTGTAGACGGAAAAACACACACACACACAAAAAGAACAAAAACAGTTTAGAAACGTTATTATATCGCAGACATAAGCTCATTAACTTATGACTACCCATATTTACATGTATAGATATTCAGTATTCAGTGAGTTGGCCTAATCTGATGAATGACAGACTAACACAGAAGTACCATGATATTATCATAGGATTTGCATTGTATTTATTTATTATAAAACGGAGAGTTCCGGTCCTTGATTCTGATTGGCTGAGCCGCGTTCGAAGCTGTTGTAAAATACTCTACAAACAAACACCTTTGTTTACTTCTGTGCTGCTCGGCAACCACTTTGTTGCAACCACAGTTTTATAAAAGCAATAAGCCCCGTGAAGCCGTGGTTTACAGTGAATTTATAACAGCTAAGGGGGTTTACTCCGCTTTGCGTCGTACTACGTAACAACGCCCCTTAGCTGTTATAAATTCACTGTAAACCACGGCTTCACGGGGCTTATTGCTTTATTTTATTTATTTATTTGTTTTTTTACTTGTACCATAGTAATACCATGAAATTATTTGGACAGATATCATGCTTATACTGTACCATGTTTCTTATACATTTTATACAATTATTACATTAATTTTATACATTTTATATATATTTTTTAACACTTACTAGTGTAATACATTTTTTACAAATGTTTTTACACATTTATTGTGGTAATACTTTTTATGATGTTATTTTTTTTATGTTTACTATTGTAATACCGTGTTTATATATATATATATATATATATATATGTTTACACATTTACTACGGTACTACCATGTTTTTTACATCTATTTTGTGCACATTTACTGTGATCATGCTTGTAACACCATGCATGTAATACAGTGTTTTTATATATATTTGAAATACGGTATTAAAATAGTTTTTGGGAGATTTTCTATTATAATATCATGTTTTTACATATATTTTTGCACATTTACTATGGCAGTACTGGGGGGGGAGTTACTATTATGCCATGTTTTTACATATATTTTTGCAAATACACCTTTTTTTTTTTTTTTACATTTACTATGGTAAAACCATTTTTTACATGTGTTTTGTGATCATACCCAGTTTTGGCCATCGGTTTTTTTTTTTTTTTTTTTGATATTTACTGTTTTATTACCATGTTTTATTATTTTTTTTTTCAATATAATTTTACAAATTTACTTTTGTAATACAATGGGTTTTTTTTTTTTTTCAAATTGTTTTGCAATTTACTACGGTAATAAATTTTTTAAAACATATTTTATGTCCATTTACCATGATTTTATCCTGTTTTTTGACCGTTTTTTTGGACATTTATTATTATAATGCCATGTTTTACATGTATTTTGTGTGCATTTACTATGATATTATCCTGTTTTTTTTTTAAGTTTTTTGGAAATTTACTCCAATACACATACCATGTTTTTGGCACACTTGTTTTGACATGTATGCTTGTTTTTGTACATCATATCATGGTAATACCACCCTGGATTACCATAAATATGCTATAATATATGAATATGGAAATCGTTCAGTAGCATAGTATATATCAGAGTACCCTGGTATGATACCACCACAGCACTTTTTGTAAAGGCGGTGTGAAATACACTGGTAGTTTTCACTTGTAAAGATGTTAGACAACCATATCAAGGGTCAGTAACATAAAAGTCTTAAAGAAACAGTAGCAGAAACGGCCTGTTTTTTTTAGTGGTCCAAAAACTTGTGCCTGTTTTAATGTTGACTTTAAAAAGCTAAAATTCTAACAGTGCAGGTTAATTGATGTTTGTGTTTTTTCTGCAGGACATGGACGTCACAGGCCTGTCCTACACCATGACGGGCCTCAAGAGGTTTACAGAGTACAGTTTCAGGGTTGTGGCGTACAACAAACACGGCCCCGGCATCTCCACTGAAGATGTTGTGGTCCGAACGCTGTCTGACGGTGAGCTTCGTGAAATCTGACGCTTAGACGTGTTACTTCGAACCTCCTGACTTCATTTTCCTCTGCCGCCCGTTTGATTGTCTCTCTCTGCCTTGACTTGGACTTCAAATAGCACTTAAAGGTGCCTCCGTTTAGATGAAGATTTGACATTCACACAGATTTGTCAGTGAGTTGATCTTAGTATTCATGAGCATGTTTTTGTGTCAGTGTTGTCACGAGACTCGTGTAAGTGACATGCTGACATGATCGCTTTAGTTCAGACTTAAAGCGAAACCATTAGCATACAGGAAGGCAAATGTTTTTAATTGGTTCAGTAAAGCTGAGGGCTTACTTGAGTATGAAACGACACAGAAAACCAGTGCATGTAAAGCCGGATATGCAAAATAACATTTTTCCAGTTGATCTGATTCAGATATATTTGATTAATTATTTGAGTACAGTTCCTTTCTACACTTGTCCTCAGACCACTAAAAAAATTTTTTTTTTTAGAAATTACAGTGCTCAATGTGGTGGCTGAATATAGTATGTTTGTGTGTTTGTTTATTTAAATAATATTTATTTATTATTACTCATTTTTATTGATTAATATAATTTATTTTTGTTTCATTTATATTTAAATATGATTGCGATTTATTTTATTAATGATCTGAACACAGCTCCTGTCTACAGCCCACACTTCCACAGAAGTGAAGAATTTATTATAAATTGAAATATTTGATATTTAAAATTTTTTAGTATTTAATAAAAATATATTTTTAAATAGTTTATTTATTTAAATCAAATATTTTTTATTCAAACAATATTTATTTAGTTACTCTGATATGCATAAAAACTTAAACTAAAAAAATATATATTTTATAAATAAAAATATAAGAAAAGTCTGCATTGGATTAATTATAAATATATCAACATATCAATATATTCTCTAACCATTTCTTTCCAAGTTATCGCTGACAAAATATTTCTATTTCTATTGTATTTATTTATTTATTTTATGTGATACTCTAATATGCATAAAAATAAATATTGCTTAAAATACTCTGTTTTTTAGTTTAAAATAGCTTTTTTTTAATAGAGACTTGTCGCAGTTGGATGAATTATACATATATCAGAATAACAGTGTATTTGTTTGCATTTCCAATTTATCGCTGCCTTTGAAGTCGCATTTGAAATCAATTTGGTGCAGAACTAAATTCATGCACATTAAAAAAGCAGCAAAAAGCGATAAAAAGGTTACTTTTAATGTAAAATAAGGGGAAACTTAATTATGCTTCCTGACTTAAATCAGCCTCAGGAGTGTAACTACGATGCCTTAAATCCTCCAGTGCTCACTTGAAAGAACAGGAGACAGAAAAAGCAGAGTAAAGCCAAAAATAAACACCCGTCACCGAGTCTTTGAATGTGTTTGTCGTCTCAGTAATCAATCTGTTGTGTTTCAGTGCCGAGCGCTCCTCCGCAGAACCTCACTCTGGAGGTCCTGAACTCAACGGTGAGATCCTCTTTCATTGGTCGAGAGCTCTGCTGATGAATGTTTCAGTGCTGTGTAGTACATCAGCTCTTGTGGGGTTTGAACCTTCATGAAGAAGACACCTCAGGCCAGGAAAATAAGCCATACAGTAACTTAAACACTAGAATTGCTATAGTTATTGATGTTACTGTAAAATCATAATGTAGGAAGCATTCAGAATTTTTCTGACTAATACTAGTTACAGTCATAAATAATGCAAGTTAATACAAGTTGTCAGTTTTTTTGATTGTTTTTGTTTTGCAGTATTGTGACTAGTGATAGATCGATATATTGGCCAATATTCTGCCATGTTGAGATTACTGAGAATAACAAAATGAAGAGTAATGTTAAGACGTCTTTGTGACATTATTTCTTTGACTAAGCAATGAAGTATTTCCCCGAAAATTCTCATTATTTAATTTTATTTCTTATTTTTTCTCTAGGATTATTGTCATTATATTCTCATTACTATACCAGCCTTTTTTTTTTCCTTTTTTTTTTTACATCTTGTTCGTTTATTTATTTTATATAGCATATATTAAAGACAGCATAAATACTAAAATAATTTATAAATGCTGTATACTTTATTTGTATTATTTTGTTTATTTTTTACAGTAATTAAAATATGGGTGAAAATATGCTTAACTGTCATGAAAATAATGTCACAATGCATATATATATATATATAATTTAGTTTTTTATTTTATTCTATTATTATTTTACAGTAATTAAAATATTGGTGAAAATGTGCTTGTCGTGAAAATAATGTCACAATGCAAAAATATATATTTTTTTATTTTTATTATTTTGTTTTTATTGTTTCTTTTTTTGTTTTACGGTAATTGTAAAATAATGTCACAATGCAAAAAAAAGATAAGATGAATTTAAAAAAATATCATAATAATAATGGCCCTAAAAAAATAGGCTCAGTTTAAAAAAATAAAATAAAATACTCGGCCGGTATTTGGCTCTTTTGAGATTATTCACATCAGGCCACATGGCCAATTAATGGTCAAAATAAAGCCTAATATTACTATTATACTATATATATAGTACTATATAGTATTATTTATAGTACATTATGATTATTTCCACAATATTATTTTAACAACTAAGAATCTTGCCCAAAATTATCGTCATATTATGTGTATGTATGTATATATATATATATACATGTGTGTGTGTGTGTGTGTGTAATTACTTTGCAGTAATAAGAATATAGGAGAAATTGTGCTTCATTGTCATAAAAAATAATGACACACTGCTAGCCAAAAATCTTAATGGTCCCAAAAGTAGACCGATTTTTGCTTATGCAAAACGTAATATCTTAATTCTTTTCATTTCGGGGTGAAGTATGACTCGGACATGCTCTTGACAGTTTTTGTGAGGTTCATCCAATCAGTGCTATTTTAGCTGAAACTGTAGTTAGCACGGAACGTTTCTGTAAGAGCCTGTAATACGTTACTTTAAGTCTGTTCAAATGAGTAGTCCCTACCCGAAAGAGAAGTTAATGATTCATTCTCAGAGAGTGTGCATGCTTCCCACCGTCAGTCAGAACTGATCCTGGATCATCTCCTGTTTCATGAAGCATACTTGGGTTTTTTCTTCATTCATTATTGCGTAGCCTGAAGGCGTTGCTCCTCTCAGCTGACAGCATTAGCTCTGACACACTCTTTTCAGGTGCACCTGAAGAACTTGTGACCTCTAGACGCTTATATAATGCGCTCCACTGCTCCATTAAAACGCACTCACTTTTGAGACTCTACTCATGCTGAAATGGCTTTGCTTCGTCTCCAAGCTCACCATGTGTCCTGTTTTATGCCCCAGAGCATCATGGTCCGGTGGCAGACGCCTCCCGCTGGTACCCTGAACGGAGAGCTGACGGGGTATAAGCTACGCTACCGGAAAGGACTCAGGAGAGCAGACGCAATGGAGATCTCAACCACACAGCTCTTTCAGCTCATTGAGGGTACGACAAACCGCTGTTATTTTAGTCTGATTTGTGTACTAGTACAGTATTTATTCATATTTTTTATTTTAGCAATTTTATGTGCTTTTGTCATTTTTATTATTTTTTCTTAATATATTTCTATATAGCTGTAATATTTTTTTTAATTAATTTTAGAACTGCAAATTATTTTTATTTCTGTTAGTAAACATTTTTAATTTTTAATTTAAGTTTTTTTTAAATGTATATTTACCAAATGTTTAAATTTACATTTTTATTTCTGTTAGTTGCCAAGGAAACATTGTTAATTTTCGTTGAAGTTTTTTAAATGTATAATATTTATCAAATGTTTAAATTTAATCTAATATCAGCTTTATTTAGTATTTTTTTGTGCTTTTGTCATATATATATATATATATATGGGTTGTTGACATATATACCGTACATGTGTCCTATGGTGTAACAGCAAAAATTTGAAAATAATAATTATTCATTATTAATAATTAATTTCTTGTTAATAATTGTTAATAATATACAAATAGCATGAGAGAGATTTTTCTTCATTGTTAGTTTTTTTTCTAAATTTTTGCCGTCACACCATAGGACACATTTACGGTATATTTGTCAACTACCCATATATACATATACACACACATATATATACGTATAAAACATAATTTTAATTGCAACTTAAACTTATTTTTATTTCTGTCAGTTGCTAAGGTAACATTTCCAATTTTATAGTTTAAGTTTTTTAAATTATTTTTTTTATCTAATATTCATATTTTATTTAATTAATTTGATTATTATTATTATTTCTTAATAACTTTAATATGTTTTTATTTAAATTATCTTAGAACTGCAATTTAAACTTATTTTTATTTCAGTTAGTTGCCAAGGCAACATTATTTTCATTTAAGTTTTTTTAATTGATTAAAAATTTTTTCATGTAATATTTCTTTTATTTTATTTCAACTTTATTCAGTAATTTTAATGCTCTTTTGTCATTTTTATTATTATTTTTTATATTTAAAAATATACTTATTTCAGGTAGTTTAAAATAAAAAATATATTGTTTTATCTTATTTTAGCTTTATTTCAATAACAGAAAGCAATTTTGAATAGTTTTGATTTTAATTAATGATAATAACACTGCTACAGAAAAAATAATTAATTAATGGTGAAAAAAATAAATCCCTCAGAGTTACAGGAAGGGACTCGAGTCATATCTAGCATATCTTTTGACTTGAACCCGTAAGAAACCACTAAGAAATGGGCAAAAACTTTTACCATTTTCCACAGGAAATCTAAAAAATGTGTTCAGCAATATTCATAAATCTTAAGAAAAGTGTTTAGGTTGCTGAGTCAAGAGAACTGCTGCTTATGTAACACATAGTTTGCATATAATTAAATTTGCCGAATGGTGACAATGTTACGGGTTTTGTTGTCTTCAAGGTCTGGAGAAAGGAAAGATGTACACCGTGAGAGTGTCAGCCTCCACCGTGAACGGATCCGGACCGACGACGGAGTGGATCGCAGCCGAAACCTTCGAGAACGACCTGGACGGTAAACAAACACGCCACTTTTCATGCTTCACGTTGACTTTCTTCCCCGCAGCGTCCTGCAGGTGTGACTCTCTGTGTGACCGACTGATGTGTTTGTTCGGGATGTGAAGAACTTGAAGGAATGGCGGTATTCCTCACAGAGTTCATCAATACTGAAAGAGCCGCTGCATAATTCACTCGTCCTTCCGCTGGAGGAGTCTGTTAAAGGCGTAGAGGGGAATCCTGAGAAAATGGCATTTGTTTAATGCACTTCTATTGTTAAATGAAAAGCCTTTGAATTATTTGGATTAATGTGTCTGTTTAAAGACACAGAATGCCATAAGAAGTGCAGCACAAAAGCAAACTTTACACTAGCGCATCGCTGCTACAGTGAATTCAATTGATTTCAGGCTTGAGAAAACGCTGATGTGATTACTCACGACACCGGGCTCGTGTTAGGTTACTGCCACAGCTGTTGTGTTAGATCTGTGTGGAAGAAGTCAAAAGAACAACTAGCACAGGACATCCACCACTGTTTCCACTATTAGCGTATTTTTAGGGCCATTTTTGTGTTTTGTGAAGAGCCTTCGGAGTCATTCATTTTACTCCAAAATGATGAGGGAAATAATAATACATTTTGTACATAAAATAAAGAAATTAGGTCTATTTTAGGGCCATTACGGACATTTCTGGGCCTTTATTTTTAGGGCTATTTTTTGCATTTTGTCAAGAACTTTCTGGGTCTTTCAAATCAAGAGGAAAATAATAAATTATATTTTGCATTAAAAAAATTGTTTAATTTTAAAACCATTATGGCAATTTTTGGGCCATTTTAGAGCAATTTTTGCATTTTTACCTTTATTTTCATGATAATTAAGCACATATTCCCCACAAATGTATGCTACTGTAATAGGAAAAGTGTTTGTTTATTATTTAAGTAAAGCCCAATTGTTTTTATACATCATGGTATTATTTATTGCATGGCATTAAATGTATTTATTGGTTATTTAAATAAATAAATAGTGAGAATTGCATGTGATAATGAGAATTTAAGGGAAAAAATGTGCTGAATTGTCATTAAAATAATGTCACAATTTACAGAATCATAATGGTCCTAAAAATAGACTTTGTTTTCGTTTTTTAAATTATTATTTATTATTATTATTATGGGGTCCCAGACATTTCCTTTTGAAATTCACCTACAGTAATAATTGCAAGCCATATTTCTGAGTTGAAGGAAGCTGCTGGTTTGTTGTGAGAGTAACATTTATAGCACGTTTTTCTCTTCCGTCCTCATCAAAGAGCAAGTTATGGGAACAAACAGACACGGAGACATTTCAGCCGATTTAGGCGACTAAGTTGGATTAATAGTGGCAATTGGACGTATGGAGGGACCCAGGCACTGTGTGTGTGTGTGTGTGT
>NW_015546129.1:210371-211509 GCF_001515605.1 Sinocyclocheilus anshuiensis | reverse complement strand
GAGTGTGAGTGTGTGTGTGTGTGTGTGTGTGTGTGTGAGAGTGTGTGAGTGTGTGGGTGAGCAAACCCTCTTTGGGCTCATTTCCATCAGCTAAAATGGGAAAATCTCTGTGACAGTCAGACCAAAGCATCTGTCTTGAGCGGTAATGCCTGCGCTTCATCCGCTCCTACTTCAATTAGTCCCACAAATAGGCCAGTGTTTGAAATAATGAGTCAATTTAATGACTCTAAATCCAAAAGGTTTTGTCAGAAATGAGCAGCGTTGCCTTCTAAATCAGAACAGGCATTAGCACTGGCCCCTAAGATAAATTAAAATTGTGTTTCGCTAATAAAACGATGCTGTCCGTGGATCCGTTTACACAAGTGCAGCTTTTAAGCTTGGCCAAAACAAATATGAACGGATTTCTCTGCAGTTAGCTTGCTATACACTAATGAATTTGTGCTTGAAAGCTGCTATTTAGCTCAGCGCTACACTCCACCTGAGCTCCAGTGCTGTAAACATTCATTTCAAACTTTATTTTACAATTGTTTTCTGATAGTCCTCTCAGTGTGGCTGTGCCTGAAAGAGAACGTTGATTCATGTGTTAGAATTCAGCAGTAAAAGCCAAGTATATAAAAGTTGTGTGTGTATAAAATGTGTGTGTGTGTATAAAATAAGGAAATGTAAATAAGTTAATATCAAAATAAATGAAATAGTAATATAAGTTTATAATAGTTTTAAAATAAAAATATCTGAATATATGAAAAGTTAAATAATATTTTACAACATTATATATAAATAATAATAAAAAAATAAGATTAATTGTTTGTCTTTTTTAATTATATATATATATAATGTAAAAAATATATAATTTTTAAAAAGATGAATTCTTTGTCTTTTTTATTTGTTTCATTGTTATTTATATATATATATATATTAGGGATGTAACGATTAACCGCGAGCCGGTTGTAAATCGATTTAAATATGTGACGATTCAAATCGGTTGAGATGCTAAACAAATTGCGATTCAGTTAGAGGTAGGAGTTTATATGAATATGTATGTCTGTAGGGGAACTTACTGTCTTTAGATGGTATTTTTTCTTTTCCTCTTGCCTCTGTATAATGCATATTAAAGTTCATAAGTGCAGCGCTGCTTTGT
>NW_015546129.1:208608-210261 GCF_001515605.1 Sinocyclocheilus anshuiensis | reverse complement strand
AATTGTGGCATCCATAATTGTAATCGCGATTAGAAATTCGATTAATTGTGCAGCCCTATGTTAAATATATATATAATTTTTTTAAGTCTTTTTTTTAAATGAATGTTAATATCAAATTATCAAATTACAGAAAATATCAAAATTGTCAAGGATCAACGTGTTCCAGCTTGCATGTTAAAGGGGTAATATGATGCTACATGCACTTTTACAAGTTGTTTGAACTGAAATGCTTTTCATTAAGACCCTAAAGAATCATATCAACTTGTGGAAAACGGGCATCCTATGACCCCTTTAATTGTGTGTATTACAGAGTCTCAGGTTCCAGGAGTCCCGAGTTCTCTTCATGTTCGTCCACTGGTGAACCGAATCGTGGTGAGTTGGACTCCTCCAGAAAACCAGGACGTTTTAGTCCGAGGTTATAAAATCGGATACGGAATCGGCAGCCCTCATGCCCACACGGTCACTCTGGATTACAAGCAGCGCTTCTACAGCATCGATAACCTCGGTGGGTGTAACGCCACAAATACTCAGTCACATGTCGACATTAGGTGTGTTTACAGACGTTTATTAATGTTTCAACTCCAGATCCCAGTTCCCATTACGTCATCACCCTCAAGGCTTTCAACAACATGGGCGAAGGCATTCCCATCTACAACAGCGCCACGACGAGACCTCAATCCGGTACGACACGCAAACACACTGAATGCATGATCGTTTGAGGTTTTTACTGTGCCAGCTTTCGCATGTCCATTCGGACAGGGTCAGATGACAAAAATACATACTTCATGTTATTTTGAAGCATATTGAACACAATTAACTGTGTCTCTCTTCTATCTAGCATCAGACATGTTTCTGTTTTCTGTTTTTGCACTAAAAACAAAGCACGGTGTAAATCTGTAACGCTTCAGGCTAGGGGTGTGCGATATTGGCAAAAAATAATATCTCGATATTTTCTGGGATTTTATCGATAACGATAATCCTCCGAAATTCTTCTTTACAAATCCTCGTTTTGTACTTCTAATTCTTGACCGTTGTTTTGTTTTGATCTCTTCCCTGCGCTTCCGCGTGCATCACTTCTGAGCGGCGCATGCGCAAAGCTGAACTCATACGTCATCAGCCTAGAGCTGCTTCCGTGTACAACTGTTGGTGCAAGCTACATTAAAGTGATTATTGCGTTTTGAATATGGATATGTTTCTTACAAAAACGCTCGATTCGCTACAGGAGGCCTTTGTTCACCCCCCGGAGCCGTGTGAGACACTTTGATTTTTTATGGATGGGCGCTTTTTATTTAACTTGTTTTGGACTGAAGCATGCAACACCCGCTGAGTGCCATGAAACAGCTTGAAAGATCAAAGACCATTTTTAATATAACTCCGACTGGATTCGTCTGAAAGAAGAAAGTCATTTACACCTAGGATGCCTTGAGGGTGAGTAATTTATGGGCTAATTTTCATTTTTGGGTGAACTAACCCTTTAAGGACTGCCGTGGACAGCTGACTCCTAAAGTTTTTCATATTCTGCGTGGTGGTCAGTTCACACTGAGAGAAATTAATCTTTTCCAATAAGTTTAAACTTATTTTTACATTTTATGGGCATTTTTACCTTTATAAAGCCATTTTTTCTAAAAGTGTCCATTATCTTTTGAGTCAAAT
>NW_015546129.1:200262-208547 GCF_001515605.1 Sinocyclocheilus anshuiensis | reverse complement strand
TCACTGTTAATAAGTGAGTCATTGCGACTGAACCGAATCATTTAAACGGTTGATTAATTCAGGAACGAAACACCGTCATGTTGCACAGAGACGCAAAACAGCACTGTGGCTGTGTTTGGAATAATTTTTGTTGTCGAAATAGAGCAAAAACAGGCAATATGCTGTCTAAAACGTAAGTCTTTTAATAAACTTCTTGTTTATAGAACTGCTGTAAAAAATCAATATCACGTTTGTAATCATGGTAATATTTGGAGAAAAACTGCACTTTTCGTGTGAAATTAATTAACTATATGACATGGCATAAATATATACATTTTCTGCCATCATGTCTTGAATTTGTGATCATTCTAAATGCATTTTAATAGACTGAATCATGCAGTGAAAGAACGCACTCTAAATGCGCTCGCGCACTAGTCTAGACTTCACGTGATGTATGCGTGCGCTCTGTAGTGATGTTTTGAATGGTTTTTGCAAAATACTCGATAATGTCAAATCGCACATCATTAAAACAACATTTACGATATTATCGCAGACGATATATATCGCACACCCCTCAGGCTCTAGAAATCAGTCTGACGTTGTTTTGTAGTAGAGAGAAACTACAATCTCTTTCTCCTGTTATATGTGAGGTGACAGATACTGCCCCCCTCGGTTCTGGGACTCGCGGCGTGTCACGCTAACACACATCCAAACCTACAGGTGTAATGTGTGCGCTCACAGCTCTCTTTCTTTCACTGTACGTCAGGTGTCTCAGACAGAACGCCGCTGTTAGAGCTTTCCAGACCCCCTGCCGTCCTGTCAGGTTGAGATCTGCGTCAGATCCCACTCTGTCAGCTTCACACAACTTTTCTGACAGACCTAAGCTAGAGCGCGAAATGGCCCATAAATTAGTTAGTTAGTTCGCCGAGGATGAGCGTTAGCTTGTTTGCAACAATCATTTATTTCAGTTTTCTGCTGAGCCTGCTTATTTTGTTGTTGACAAAAAAATCTGTGGATATTTTCACAGAAAAATCAGTAGCAATTCCAGGTGTATCTTAATTAAATTCAGAGCTCTGTTGATCAGCAACATGCTGTTAATTACAGGATAATTTGGATTTGTCCCTCTTAAATTAGCCAAAAAAAAAATAAAAAATGCTGGAGCAGGATAGACATGAAAATCCACACTTAAAGTAAAACACAATAATAAAAGCTCTGTAGTTAGAAAGTAAAGAAATTAAGACAGCCATAAATAGTAGTATTGTAATTTTACTGTTTTACTGTAAAATAGTTACATTGATTGTAATAAAGTTTATTAAAATGTATTTTTACTATCATTATCATTAAATAATATTATAAATATTACTATTATAAATTTTTTACTTTACAGTAAAATAGTATTATTGCAATAGTAATATATTTTTGGTATTTCTATAAATCAAATAAAGTACAAAAATTGTATATAGTAAAATAAATAAAGTAATAATAATTATTATTATAAATACTATTTTTTATTTTACAGTAAAATAGTATTATTGCAATAGTAATATCTTTTTTGTTTTTTCTTATGTTTTAATATTGTTTAACTAATAATAATAGTTATTTTATTATTATTATTATACATTTCCATTGTAAGTGGATCACTGTGCATGCGATTTTTTTACAGTCTGAGGGATCAGTTGAAATGATTTTCTGTGCTTATCTTCTCAGATACTGACCTTAGAGCTTAAGTTGTATTAAGCTTATATTATTTCTTTAATCAGTGAGTATTTTTCTGTATACAGTGTATACAATATAATCCATGACTCAGCCTGTAATATTTTTGCATATATATACTGTTTCAGTTTAAATATGGGCCTTCTTAATTCTAATCATATCTCTCTTTCTCTTTTTCATTCATTTTTCCTCTCACTCGTCCACACCTAAACCATTAATCCGTTTTATGTCGCCTAACCCTGATCAATCCTCTCATATTTTTGAAACCCATGTGATTTTGTTTTATTTTGTTCTCCATTTATCATGATTTGCTCTGACTCATCTGTGTGTGCCGCTGCTGTCAGACCCCATAGATGCTGATATTGATTTTTATGAGCTCTTTAATAACCCATACACCCCAGCACCCGACCCCACACCCATGCTGCCCCCGGTGGGCGTTCAGGCCACCGTCCTCAGCCACGACACTGTCAAAGTCAGCTGGGCCGACAACTCGCTCGCCAAGAACCAGAAGATCACCGACTCCAGATATTACACCATCCGCTGGAAGACCAACATCCCCGCCAACACCAAATATAAGGTATCCACCATCTCGAAGGAGTGCTGTTTTGATCATAGTGATTAGTTTGGTGTTCAAAACTGCTTCATTTCACTTGAACTGATGTTCTAAAGTGGATTAGAGGATCATAGTAGTTAACTAAAACCATAAAAAAAATGTGTGACCTGAAATAAACATTAACTGAAATAAAATGTAAAAAAAAAAATTTTTAATAAATAAATAAGCTAGTTGCCAACGCAGCATTTCTCATTTTCATTTTATTTAAATTGATTTAGAAAAATAATAACTAAAATTAAACTGAAATAAAATTAATGAAATATATAGACATTTTTTTAAATTTCAAAAACATACAACAAAATTACTAAAACTTTAAGTGACATAAAAAAAAAACAGAAAATTAAAACTATTAGTCAAAACTACAATAGTAGCTCGATACTAAAATAACACTGATTCTGAAGAGTATTTCAGTGTTTTAATTTTCTGTGCATAGAGCACCCTCTAGTGTTCACTGTCTCTAGTGTGTTGAATGGAAAACTAGTGTACTGCTTACTGCATACTACATAGTCAAATGTGTTACAGTATGCAGTGATAAACTTTATTCATGTGTTTGTCTGCTGCTTGTTTTGTCAGACGGCAAACACCACGACCCTGTTTCATACGGTAACGGCTCTGAAACCCAACACGCTTTATGAGTTCTCCGTTATGGTGACCAAGAGCCGCAGGAGCAGTACGCATATATACCAGTACACACACACACACTCTCTCTCACACACACACACACACACACACACACAGAGACTGTGTATACACACTCAACAGACCCTTAATCCCACTCAAACTAACAGATAGTATCACACACACACACACACACTATATATAAAATTACATCAAATTCCATTAAATATGACTTATGGTTGAGGAGATTATGGTTGAGGAATTATTATTAATTATTATGACATTATGTCATGGTCATTTCATTTAGTGTAATTATTTTTATTATTGTTGTTATTATTTGTTTAATTATGTACATTAAATGCAAGCCTGCATTTAATAGCCATTTCATCTAGTTTTATCTCATTAAACATGTATGCAGCAGCTTTTCCACACAAGTTCCCAATTATTTTATGACTATTTCAAGAGCATTTTATTATATAAAATGTATTTCATAATTTATTATAATTTGTCTGTAGATGTGAAAAAAACATGGGTTCTCTCAACCTTGTAATATCCAAAATTAATGCATAAAGTACATAAAACTTAAAACACAGATGTTTAGTTTCAGAATGCATGCAAAATGAGTGCATATTTAATGTCTTATTTGCATTTTGTTCTCAAAGTTATTTTATTGGTTTTTCAATACAAATCAGATTCAACAAATCCTCGACTCTCGCCAACAAATCCATGGGACTACATCCATTCATTTCAATTTTTTCTTTAAGATTACAATTTTCTATAAGAGTTGGAAATTGAAAAGCTATATATATATATTTATAAAACGGATAGTTCCGGTCCTTGATTCTGATTGGTTGAGTCACGTTCGAAGCTGTTGTATTGTTTACGTCTGTGTGTTGCTCGGCAACCACTTTGTTGCAGCCACAACTGTTTCTGAGGAACTACATTGTTTGGTGGAAGAATACTGTTTTTATTAATATCATTACACTTTATTTGCTCCGTTTTATTCTGTGAAACCTTACTACATATATGGAATAACCGTTTTATAAAAGCAATAATAATATATGCACACACACAAGAAGAAAAAACATAAAAAAGTGGTAAATAAAATTAATAATCATGATAAAACGTAAGAAAAAACAAAAGAAACATATCTTATTGGCATTTTAACATGATTTCGGGACAAATTGCAATGACAAAGCTTTTAGTAATAGTCTATGTAGTTGTATTCTGGGGCTTTAATGTTGTTTGGTGTGGTTTGTAGTTCCCAGCTCTGCTCCAAAAGATGTGACGGTGATCAGTAAAGAGGGAAATCCACGAATCATCAACATCAACTGGCAGCCTCCGACTGAAGCCAACGGCAAAATCACAGGTACACCAAAAACATCTTCACCACAAAACATGCTTGAAGAAAATCAGGCTTATTTTTTAGAAGCATCAAGATTTTTGCCTGGTGACATTATTTGCATGACAGTGAAACAAATTTTAGCCTGATTTCATTTAGTGATCGACCGATATTGATTTTTTTATAACCGATACCAATTATTTGCATGTTTATGTGCCCGATAACCGATATGCAGACCCGATATTTATTTACTGTTATAAAGTAAACAAATGACTGAGTGAAGTAAGAACATACTTCACTTTGGTTTTTCCTCTTTTCAGTCGTGCGTTTATCGGTGAATCCGATATTACAAAACCGATATCCGATTATGGTAAAATGCTAAAATATTGGTAAATCGATATATCGGTCGATCTCTGATTTCATTACGGATGCCGATCACAGGATTTACATAATCAGTCATGCATCCGAATCAGAAATCAGAAAAGTGGATGCTTTTCTCTCTGTCTCTCTCTCTCAGGGTACATCATCTACTACAGCACCGATGTGAACGCCGAGGTCCATGATTGGGTGGTGGAGCCCGTGGTGGGAAACAGACTGACCCATCAGATTCAGGGGCTGACGCTGGACACCGCATACTACTTTAAGATCCAGGCGAGAAACTCCAAAGGCATGGGACCCATGTCAGACGCGGCACAGTTCCACACCCCCAAAGGTAAAAGCTTAACCTCGTTTAGACTCGCCTGTTAAAACTCACCTTGTGCTCTTCGATTCATTCCGTTTGTCTTTGTTTCCAGCGGAACCATCAGACAAAATGTCCAGTGATCAAGGTAATTAAACATCTTTCTAATGCAGAAGGAAATTAAACGGTCACACAACATTAAGTTTTAAATGCATTAATAATTTTAACTAATCATGTCCGTTTATTATACATATTGATTTAGTATATTGGTAACACTTTACAGGTTCCATTAGTTAATGTATTAAATCACATGAGGAATACATTCATTACAGTATTTATTCATCTTTGTTAATGTTAGTTAATGAAAATACAGTCGTTAACTAATGTTAACAAGCACAACTTTTGATTTTAATAATGCATTAGTAAATGTTGAAATTAACTAAGATTAATAAATTCTGTAGAAGTATTGTTCATGCTTAGTTCATGTTAGCTAAAGTTGTAAACTAATGAACCTTGTTGTAAAGTGTTACCATTATTTTATTATACATATTATTCATACATAATTCAATAATATTATACATGCTATTTGATATTTAATAAATGTATTTAGAAGTAGATATTTAGAAGTGTAATATTGTCAAAACAATTACCAGACATTAAAACAGTTGTTAAATCTGCCATATAGCACTTGAAATTGAAATGCAAATTAAATGTATTTTTTTATTTAAATTAAATTAAATTAATTTGAATTTCAAGTTAAATGTATTTGTGTGTGTGTGAGACATTTATAAATGTTTATCATTAAATAAAAAGTCTATATAGCGGCGGCGGCAACAATAAAGTTACGCCTTCTTTCTTTGCGTGAACATTTGGGCGGTGTTATGCAAATCTTCCCACATCGTGACGTAGACATGTGGGGGCGTGTTAGAACGAGCCGTTTTAGGCAGGCATGGTTGACTCTTAACTTTTATAAAGAATATCTCTTTAGGTTTGAGACTTTAGTCTTTGCAACTTTAGGGATCTTATCTATTCACGAACAGCTTTTAACACTCCAACGAGAAAGGAAAACATGAAATCGCATCATATGACCCCTTAACTGTGGTAAAATCACGCTTAATTCAACATGAATGAAGAATTAAAAGTACAGAAAAAGATCTCAATAAGTGCTGCAGGATCTGACTTCAGTTAATCTTGATTGTTGTTATTCTGTCACAAAGAACCCCTATTTTAATGTTATTAAAAAATATGAATTACTGGCTATTTAAATATAATAACATTAAAATACTAATTATGAAAATGTGGGACTTTAATGTTATGTTATATGACAGTCATTTTAAATGTCTATTTTAGAAGTGTTATATTTTAAAAATTTAAATATATAATTATGCATTAATAATAATATATATTTAATATATGAAATATATTTGATATTGCAAAAATAAATTTTATAAGACATCAAAAGATAATTTTAATGAGATAAAATTAATTTAACCAATAAAACAAAGCTAAATTTATTTTTTATTTTTTTACCTTTTGTTGTGTCAGATCTCTATGAAATTATTCTAAATTGTCATAAATTGAAATTTTCATAATGTATCAAATATATAGTATAGAGTAACATCTATATAATGTATCTACTATCCGAGTGCCAACACACTCAAGCTATTCATGTTCTTGTTTCAAATAGTTTTGATATTCGATTAATGATTTTAAAATAATTAAAAGGGTGATTTAGTCTTATGGCTGAAGATCTGAGCTGGTAGCTGGAAAAAAAAAAAAATTATATATATGTGTGTGTGTGTATATATATATATATATATATATATATATATATATATATATATATATATATATATATATATATATATATATATATATATATATATATATATATATATATATATATATATATATATATATATATATATATATGCATAGTATATAATATTTGTAAAATATAAAACAAATAAAATATTAAATATTCAAGTAATTACAAAATTTTTTTTTCTAAATATTCAAGTGTGTTTGTTTTCAGGAAGCGTGCGGCCTGTAAGTCCAGCACCGGCTCCCACAAGTACAAGAGTTCATCTAAAGACCTGAAACCTCCTGATCTGTGGATCCATCACGAGCGTCTGGAGCTCAAACCCATGGACAAATCACCCGAGCCCAACCCGGTCATGACAGAGACGCCCATCCCGCGGACCACCCAGGACCCCGCCGCTGAGCCCAGCCATCAGAGACGGGGTGAGAGCCTCAGCTTCACCTCACCTACACCTCACCCAGCACCCAGCATCGAGGACCCAGTCTGTTTCATGAATGCATGTCTGTGTGCGCAGGTCATGAGGTGGAGGAGAGCGTGTCCACTTTGGCTGGTCGGAGGGGAGTGAGACCCAAAATGATGATGCCGCTCGACTCTCAGCCTCCCCAGCGTAAGTTCACAGAGTTTCTTCAAAAGAAAAAGCAAGCAAAAAGGGCACGTCATTGATTGTCCCATGCCATCTCAGCCTGTCCTGTGCTTTTCATGTTGTGCTGTGTGAAGTGCAGCATTCGTTAATTCGTCACAGTAGCAAACTACATCCAAACCTAGTGAGCTTCTGTCTTAAACAGCTTAAAATGTGCTCGCAATACAGATTCTTTTCAGTCTTTTAAGATCACATATATTTGCATATTGCATATATCCTTCCTAGTCAAAGCAGCCCCATAATGCATTACATTCAAAAAGATCTATTCGTGATGGCCGACGATTTTAGAGAAATTATGATAAATGTCTAATTCATTCAATCTTAACAGTTCAGTCTATTTTTACTAAATATTTGTATGTGCTTTCTATTTATTACGTTTCATAGAGCAATATACTAACACCTGACTAAATTCTACAAATAAAATTAATAAATATAAAATATATTATATACAATTTTAATAACATTATGTAGCGTTTAATAATTTCATATAAAAAATTTAATAAGGTAAAAAAATCAAACTATAAGTTAAATCAATAGATTATTTATTAATTATAGTTTTTACTATAATTTAACTTTCATTTTATTTTGGATTTATTGTTTTATTTTCAGCACTGTAATTTTAACGTCAAACGTTTAATCAAAACTACAACTACTTTTATTAATGTGATGCACACAGTCGCTGCCAATGTAAGGCGTTCCAAATCACTCACTTATAAGGTTGCATTTCATTTAGAATGCTGCCTTAGTAGGGATGCTGTCTATGTAGGAAGAATACAGCAAATCAGCTCACTAAGTTTTGGAACAGCTGTGTTGTCTTGGTAAGCTCACTGTGTGTGTGTGTGTGTGTGTGTGTGTGTGTGTGTGTGTGTGTCTCTCAGC
>NW_015546129.1:199772-200049 GCF_001515605.1 Sinocyclocheilus anshuiensis | reverse complement strand
ATAAAATTATTTTATTTATTTATTTTGTTTTTTGTTCAACCATATCGCACATAAATATAATACAATAATATTAATTTAAATATTAATCATATAATTAATAAAGATAATATTTTTAAATACAAACACTTATTAAATACATAAATGCGTATACAAATACTTAACTACAAACCTAAATACATAATTTTGTTATCATTTTCTTAAAGAAAAAAAAATGGGCATGTCTTAGTTCAGTTCTCTCTCTCTCTCTCTCTCTCTCTCTCTCTCTCTCTCTCTCTCT
>NW_015546129.1:198595-198904 GCF_001515605.1 Sinocyclocheilus anshuiensis | reverse complement strand
GCGTGGCTACCTTCATCACCAGATCAGCCTGAGAGCGCCTGCCACCCCGAGCGCAGGTGAGACCGCAGCGCTGCTTTACAGTGATGCCGTCGGATGGTGATACCGTGGTATATCTATATGGCATTTGCATGCTTCTGCTGGGTACTACTTCAAAGGACACCATAGTACATTAATTAAAAAATTAATTAATTAAATAAACATTAAGTAAAAATGTGCAATATAATACATACAAAATATTGTACAATGTTTTATTTAAAAAATGAGTTTATAGAAAATATATATACAACACAATATTTCTCTAAGAAAATG
>NW_015546129.1:185510-198416 GCF_001515605.1 Sinocyclocheilus anshuiensis | reverse complement strand
ACGCCACGCGCCACCACAGCGGCTCCCGGTTCCTTTGGTTTCTGTGATGCTGTAACATAAAAACACATCACAGCATTACAGCAATGAGACTTACAGGGTACATGTACAGTAGTGAACATTTGAAGTGGATCAAAACCTTTCATCAAAGTTGTCCTAAAACCTAAAAGCGTTCTTGTCTTAGAACAACTTTAATGAACATTTTTGATCCACTTCAAATGTTGACTACTGTATACATACATATATGCATGTATGTATATAAAACAGAGATATGAACATTTTTCTATAAGAAAACTATAATCTAAATATATATTTTATAAAATGTAATAGAATATAAATATAAAAAATATAAATGTAATAATCGCAATTTTTTAATTTAATTGTGCATATAATATAGTAATATACAAATTTCTTCATTTTTTTCTGTGTATGTGTGTAGAGTCTGTGAGGAATCAGGCCCCTGCACCTGAACCTCTGGTTGCCCCCAGTCAGCCCTGCACTACAGCTGAGCTACAGAAGACAGAGGCGCTGATCAAAGAAGAAGAGCCACCGAGCATGAACCCACTGACGGCCCACGTTCGGCCCACACACCCACTCAAGAGCTTCGCCGTGCCAACCGTCACTGTTTCCGCCCATAACCAACCCACCTATGAGACCGCATTACCCAGCACCCCTCTGCTGGCACAGCCAGGTCTGTTTCCTGGTTATTCAGTCCTAAATAACATGCATACCAAAACATGAATGTGGTTGGTTGTGGAGCTCATAGCATGTTACTCTGTGTTTCAGTGCCTGGCGTGAAGATAGCGTCTATCGGGACATTAAATCGAGCTCGAGCTCTGATGGCAGTAACAGTTCCCAGTGCACCTGACCAATCAGAAACCAGCACGATGCTGGACACGGTGAGTGCTGGAGACACGCCTCACTTCCTGTAATGTAGAGGTGACCACAATGGCACACTGTGTTTCAGTGCAGGCTTCATTATCAAACATGTCTCGTTCACATCAGTGCCATTTTAGTATTATTCATATGCTATTATAGTTTTTATTCATATTTTGAATCAGCCCTTAGTTTTTTTGTATTTTGAGTTTTTATTTTAATTTTAGGTTCATTTTTTTGTAATTCTATGTGCTTTTGTATTGTTTTGTTTTTAGTTTTTATATGTATTACCAATTAGATTTATTTATTTCAGTTTTAGCTTTAGTTTTATTTTAGTGCTTCAGGTTAAACACTCCAATTTCAGTTTCTCATTTCTATTTAGTTTAAGCTTTTCACCTAATATTTATATTTTATTACATTTTATTTCACTTTCATTTGAGTTCAAATGTTTTTAATAGTTTTAGTTTTAGCTAACGATGATCACCCTGGTTCACATTTCGCCCAAATATCAAAGGACGGTAATAAGAAATTTAGCTTAAAGCACATGAAGCCTATTTCTAGGACCAGCAAGATTTTTTTGCATTATGACTTTATTTTCACGACAAATAAGCAGTTTATTAATTTAATACTTAATAAATAGACTATTAATAGACAGTTTTTAACCCTCTGGGGTCTGAGGGGGTTTTGGGGTCCTGGCATGCCCTGACATTTGTGCTTTTTTCAGTATCTTAAAAACATATTAATGGCTAATAAGTCTGATTCAGCACAAACTGGGCTACAGTAATATGAGCAGCATAAATGTATTTGTAATGTTTGTGTTTTTGAGAAATTTTTAGTGAAAAAATACAATTTCTCATTATTTTATGCAATAAAATATCTCAGTTCTCAATGTGATTTTCTAATATATATATATATATATTGTGGTCCATATATATTTGCAAACTTTGTCAATTTTCATTAACATTTATTTTTTTGAATGTGTTTAATTTTTTTTTATTATTATTATTTCTCCTATTTCTTCCATTTTTACTCACTGATTGGCTTAATTTTGAATGGTTTTGTCTTTCTGTGTCTGATTTTGTATAACGAATAACTCCAAAAATGAAACATTTTTTTTTCCTTTTTAATTTGTGCTACGCTTCTGAAATGCATGCGTTTTTTGTTTGTTTTGTTGTAGGTTGCGCTGTAGCGTCTTGCTTTATACTCTCACTCTCATCAAACCTGATACCCTCACTCTTGTTCCTGTCGCTTTTCCTCTTTCTGTTTTTGTTTTTTTGGCTCTTTTTTCCCTCCGTTGTCTTGCATCCCTCAATCCTAACTCTAACACGGCTCTTATGGCATGGCTCTCTCTCTCAGACGTATGAGACAGATGAACTCTCAGAGGAAATGGCACACCTGGAGGGTCTGATGAAGGACCTGAACGCCATCACCACAGACTGAACCACTGCAATCACTCACGGCTGAACCGCGTCCTCAGGAACAACCGGGACATTTGAATGAACGCTGATCTCAGATCAGCCTTGAGAATGACTGAAAACGAATCACCGCTTCATCTTCTCCATCCTGCATGGCAGAGAATCTGTAAAACGATGAAAACTCGATGCCATTTTCTCAACTCGCACAGAAATTTTTTTTTAATGGTTTTTTTTGGAGGGTTGTATTTACGTATTCTATATTTTTAGCCTGTATATGTATGTTTTCATTGTGTGCAAGGTCATTTTAGGACTTTTCTTAGGACAAAACCTCACATGCTCAAACTTTGGGCTTCATTCATGAAATGCAAGCAGAATAATTTAGTGTAAATTATGCATAAAACCATTCTTATGTAAATTGTCGCATTCAAATCAGTGCAATCATTTACATAATGAACGATTTAAACCAAAATTTGTACATGGATCATGAAACCATTCTCACATAAATGTTGCATTCCATTCCATCATATAATTAAAAAAGATAATATTTTTAAATACAAACACTTATTAAATACATAAATGTGTGTACAAATACTTAACTACAAACCTAAATACATAAATTCCAAGAAAACCATTCTTGCGTAAATTGTCAAATAGACATTTCCTCAGTGTCTATAACATCACAACTTTAGCTGTTGAATTAGAATTGAATGTCGAGATTTACATTAGAGCAGTTATTGAACAATTTACAAATAATCTACGAACAATTATTTTTGTTTGCTCATGAATTCTCATGAATGTTTCATGGATTTTTTTCAGTGTCTTACATCATGTTTAAATGTTTCATCTCTGGAGAAATGAAGATTTCTTGTCCTCAAACGCTGGTAGCATTAAAAGTCTGAATATGCATTGGAAATCTCCACATGGACATACTGACTTCTTGCAGATCTCGACCATCTTAATTCAGTCTGAATCGAGTGACGTTGATGTTTGGTGCTTCAGAAACTCCTCAAACATGAGACTTTGTGAGAACGGAGATGTACGTTCCTCTTCCTCAGGACCCTGATGCCTGTTTTTGGGGCCCTAAAGATTCATCATGAAGGAGTTTAATGCCAAGTGACTCAGATTTTTGTACTTTGAGAGATATATAAATATATATATATGACAAACTGCAAATGTTTGCTTACGTTTGCAAATACTTTGTACACTCTCAAAAAGGACAATTTTTATATATATATTCATCTTTCAGTTGGTTTTTATATGAAGACGACACATTGCTTTGTAAACATTTTCCATGTAAGTTATGAACGGTTACATTTTCTGCGTTGTGTTTTCACTGTGCTGTTTAGCCAATCCCTTCTCCCAAAGAATGAGCGAAAGAAAATATCAGCGACAAACTCTGCCTTGCTCGTGTAGTTTTTCACGTCATGAATGTCAATGTGGCTGTAACAAGGTCTGCTTATGAATACAGTTGTTGTTTGTGTTTACAATAACGGGGGAAGATTTAAAAAAAAAAAAAGAAGACACCGAACTATGTTATATGGTCGGTGTACCGTCAACTGTCATTTGCACTTTTTATATTTTGGATTTGAAATGAATCGCTGATGCCATGTGAAATATGAACCTATTTTATGTAACAATGATGTTCAAGTAAACAACTGGTTTCAAAGACATTTAACTGTTGTTTATTTTGTTGCATTATTAAATAAAACCTATTTGCATTTGGTTTTTGCTGGAAAACATTGCTTATATTTCAGATACTTGTGGTTTTCGGTTCAATGGTTATTGAAGAAAAACTGGAATGATTATTTATTGTAATTATTTTACAATGTAGCTCATTACTTTCCATAAATTATCAAAGCTGATTTTGTACTCAGCTCATTTCAGACAGCTAGAAGATCATTGATGGATAAAATATGGATAAAATAAATCAATGAGAAAGTTATGGCCTAATCAAAATGGACTGAATACAAAGCCTTGTGGGACACCGCTGCCTAAAAACAAAGAACATGGGACTAAAGTCTGAAAAAGTGTTGAATTTACATAATTTTATCATCAGTGTCACATGAATCAAACAATTTGTTTACGTAACTTCATGGAAGTTATTTTTAAATTATCCAATTAAGGGGTCTTAATGTGTTATGATTTATTCATTTTCATAGTTTTGTCACAACACTAAATTGTAATATTGTATTAACTAATTATTAGCTCACAATAGCAAATATTAGCAAACTCAACACTAAGCATTAAATCAATGCCTTTGAGTAAAGCAGGTTTCTAAATCACAACAACTGAACATTAAACACGATCAAGTCACCCCTCATTTTGCTTAAAAACATTAAAGTATACTTAAAATACATAGCAAAAATGTTTGAAATTAAGTCCCATGTGAAGCATGCTGGGAGCTACAGTTTTAGTAGTCAACAAAACTCAAGTGCTGTTGAACCTACCTGATAGTTTCACATTCGGCCCCATAATTTAATCTAGCAGATTTTACAATTTAGAGAATGACATGAATCAAGTTTGTTAGAGAAATTAGTCTTGTGTAGATCAAAAACAATGACTGAGCAAATTGGACAATCTATTTTTTCCCATTTTTAAGTCCATATACAACTTGCTAAAAGACATCTGAAATTTCTTGTGTTTGATATGATCATGTGACTGAGAATTATACTTGAAATGCACTGCTTTTGCTTTGATAAACACAAATGCCAAAATTTGTTAATCAGAAAAAATGTATTTGCTCAAACTTACACTTTTGGAAAATATCTTACCATCTCATTTGACAAAATGATGTAACTCCTTCCAGCAAGTGGCATTTTATGTGGCACATTTTATTGCAAACCAGTTTATACATTTGTTTCAAAAGTTAGGACTTTCTGAGACAAAAAAAAAATCAACCACGTAAATTTAAGTCTTGAGTACTACTAAAACGATTTTGATTTGACTGTTTACAATCAGTAGCCTAAAATAAGCTTGTACACATGAGAGGAAAAAACAATGCTCTACATGGTTATAAAAAAACAAACCCAATGCAAAAAGCTACATCCCACCTTCAGTCTTACGATTAAGACAATAACAGTAATGTTCTCCGTGTTCGTCAAGATTCCGAGGTTGTCAAGATTCTAATTATGCAAATATGGCCCATGGAATTCTGGGCACATATTATTTTTTGGCACTAATATGGACTGTGAAATGTTTTCAGAAAATCTAATGAGATATGAATGAAAGCTTTTATTTACAACTCTAACCTTTAGTAAAATTATAGCAGAATTATAACATCTAAACTCTCATGACATAAACATCTAATCATTGCTTTGAGAAGGTTTTGAGATCCTTCATGATCACTTTTTTTTTTTTTTTAAAGAGACTCCTGTACCATTATGGATGACGGGGAAACATTAAATTACTTTATATACAGCATAACCAAGATCAGAAAAGATTTTGCATACATACAAATATACAAACACATTTCAACTTCATACCTTCTGCTTCAAAACAAAAAATAAACACAAAAGTAGTGCCTCTGCAGTCCAAAGCGGAACCAAATCGAGATCCAGAACCAAAGCAGGTGAAGAAGGGCAGCGTTTGGGAGCGTAGCTGGGCTTTGGGTTCTGTGTGGACCGCTGGGACAGTGAGGGAAGAGATGTGGGATCTCGGTGGTGCTTCCTGGTTCTAGTTCCTCTGCAGAGAGCTTTGGGCGGCCGTGGTGGCTGCATTGGCGGCTGCGGTCTGGAAGGTGCGGTTCGTGAGGACGCCCTGGGAGAATTCCGTCTGCGCCTTCTGGAAACTGGCGCCGGTGCGACGGTAGTGGGAATGAACCTGGAAAATAATCACACCAATGACCCAAGAATCCAAACCAAAGAACCACAGGTTTTCACTCAGAAATCGTGAGCTACTTACCATTTTCAGTAAAACGACCGACAGTGCGGCAGTGGCTGTGAAGAAAGCCGCCACCACCATCATGATGACGCCCACCGCTTTGTTATTGCCAAACGCTGCTATGGCACTAATCCAGCCGCTGTAATCAAAATGAACATCGATTAACCAATTTTATGTTTGTTCCTTCTAAATGATGCACTGTTAAAATTCTGAATAATGAACAACAAAATAAATGTATGGCTGCTGAACGAAGTGGGTATCAGAGGTCAGGCCCAGCAGATTTTTAACTAGTCAACTTGAAAATGTAACTACAACAGGATTCAAGTAACTTTTTCTTTATTAACCCGCTAGTTAAAGAAATGTCTATTTTAAGTGCACCACACGTGAAGTTGTCAACATGATGTAAATATTAAACAAATCACTTGTTAAATATCTTTGCAAAAAAGATCTTCATCTTCTGCAAACTTGTCTTATACATATTATATGTTCAGAAATAATACAAGGGAAAATGCTTTAAAAAAATCTCAAAAGTTAAGGTAATTTAAATTCAAAATGACTGAAGGTATAACACCAGTAGACTATTATTAACTATAAATGTTCTGTGAAAACAATGAACAGCAGCTTTCAACCTGTCACCATGATGCAAACATGAAATATCAGACATACAGTAGTAGTTCTTTACAGGTTTTTATTAGATTACGCTGCTTTTCCATTGTTTTTTCTATGTAAACATGGACGCGTTTGACTGTTGCACTCGCGTCTATTGCAGAGTCTCATGCATGAAACGACATTTTAAACGGCAAGTTAAAAGAAGTTCAACTACCATCTTCCTGCATTTTTTTCCTATTCCAATGCCCACATCACATCTTTGTCAACACAAAAGCGCATTTTGTGTGAATGGCGTGATATATTCTACTTATGGTCCTTCACAGAGCGTCACACATGAGTGCTTAAATCACGCCGACATGCGGTTGGATCATTGTTTTCTCTTTACTGTTAACATTTACATATTGTCAAAATGTCTAATTCTTGTTTGGTAATGTTTCCATTCAAAATCGCGATTTCTCGATTTATAAAAAATGTAATTGTGGCAAAACATTAAATTCGAATTAATCGATAAAATCAGAAAAAAAAAATCACCCAGGCCTACTTCTACAAGGACCTTTTTAAGTTTGTAAAATGCCTCTTTGGCAAGGACAAAAACGGGAGCCTTAAGGTACCTATAAAGGACTTTGAGGTGCACCTGAGGAAGACCTATTCTGTCAAGCAGAGCCATGTGCCAACTACCATTCCAGATGACATGCCGCCAATCCAACCACCAGAGCATCAGATGGATACAAGGGCCCCTTCATGGAGAGAAGTTGAGAGCATCTGACTCAAGATCAGCATCAGCCCCCGGGCCTAATGGTGTTCAATATAGGCTTTATAAGAACACCCACAGGGTCTTGAAACATCTTTGGAAATTAATGATTGTGGCAACAAGTTAAACCAAAGGGATGGCGAAGGGCAGGAGGGATCCTGATTCCGAAGGAGAAAAACTCCTCAAATATTTATCAATTTTGTCAAATGAACCTCCTAAATGTGGAAGGAAAGATTTTCTCCAGTGTTGTGGCCCAAAGGCTCTCAACTTCCTTGCAGAATAACAACTTCATGGACACCTGAGTGCAAAAAGCAGGGATAGGTCGTTTTTCAGGATGCTTGGAACATGCCAATGCCATCTGGCACCAGATAAGAAGGAAAAGAAAGACCTGCATGTGGTTTTTCTGGATCTTGCTAATGCCTTTGGCATGCCAGTCACCTGCTGGACAAAATTTAAAAAAAAAACATCCAGTGGGCACGAATGGAGCTCAAACCCAGCAAATGTCGCAGTATCTCCATTGTCAAAGGCCGACTTACCAACAAGAGTTTCTGCATAAATGGAGAGTCAATACCAACGATTCAGGAGAAATCAATCAAAAGCCTTGGAAGCGTTGGTACACAGCGGAGCTCAAAGACTCCAAACAGGTGGAACAACTTAGGCAAGAGACAATTAGTGGCCTCAAGAAAATTAACAGCACTGCTCTCCCTGGAAAGTTGAAGTTGTGGTGCTTCCAATTTGGGTTGTTGCCCCGTCTCGTGTGGCCAATTGCCATCTATGAATTAACACTTTCCCATGCTGAGCGGCTGGTGAACGAACAAGTGAGGAAGTGGCTCGGGCTACCCAGATGCCTTAGCAGCATAGGCCTGTATGGGAATGGAACTCTCTCTTTGCCTATATCAAGCATTGTGGAGGAACATAAATGTGCCAAAGCTAGGCTTGAGATGACACTCAAGGAATTACTGTGACCCCTTTATAAGAGGCGCTGCGCTGACCCTAGCAACGGGGAGGAAATTAAAGTCAGCTTTAACAGGAGCAGAAGCAAAGGCAACCCTTAGACACCAGGATATAATGGGGAAAGTCCAACATGGTAGAGGGGGACTTGGATTGGGAACAACAACCCCCACATGGCAAAAAGCTACACCATATGAACACCGGCACCTGGTGGAGGTGCGCCACCAGGAGGAAGCAGCCAGATGTGCAAGAGCCCCTCTCAAGCCTAGCAAGGCTGCTGGATGAGGTGGGATGGCATAGAGCAACATAAAATCACATGGAGTGATCTGTGGAACATGGAAATAAACAGGTTAAGTTTCATGATCAAGGCCACGTATGATGTACTGCCCTCTCCAACCAACTTACATCTTTGGTGTGGAGAGGATCCAACATGTCACCAGTGTGCAGCCCCGCCAACCCTCAAGCACATCCTAGTAAGTTGTAAACAGTTTAACGCAAAGGAGATATACTTGGAAGTCACAACCAAGTACTGCAGTGCTTGGCCTCAGCATTAGAGGACAAGAGAGTGTAAGCAATGCCATTTCCCTAGATGGCCAGACGTCTTTCACGCAATTAACGCCTTTTATCAGGGAAGGAGAAAAACAGCGAACCAAGTCTTCATTTCCTAACTCTTGTCTGCTGAATACAGCTAGGGACTGGCAAATGACCCAAACCAGAGACTAACCTTCCTACCTGAAATCGCAGTGACCAATCTGCTTCCAGATCTGGTTCTCTGGTCAAACTCCTGCCATTGTGTCTTCATTGTGGAGCTCACAGTCCCTTGGGAGGAGGGTATCGAGGAGGCTTACGAAACGAAAGAAGCTGCGGTACGCTGAGTTGGCAGCTGAAGCAGCGAATCGTGGCTGGAAGGTGAAGGTGCGTCCAGTGGAGGTGGGCTGCAGGGGCTTTGTAGCCAATTCCTGGAAGGTGAAGGTGCGTCCAGTGGAGGTGGGCTGCAGGGGCTTTGTAGCCAATTCCAGAATAAGGCTGCTGAAGGAAGTGGGTATCAGAGGTCAGGCCCAGCGGAAAACAATTAAGGAACTTGCCACTGCTGCCGAAAGAAGCAGTCACTGGTTGTAGGCAGTTTGGGCCACCGAATAACCAGTTTAGTCACCACGCGATACACACCAGGCCTGATTAGCCTGTGGTGGGCCTGCCTCTGCTGAGGTGTCTTGTGATAAAAGGCCGAAACATCTCATGAAGCAGTGGTACACAACTGATGATGTGTCACACTGGTGTGAAGATCTGGTCCTGGCTTTTCCTCTTATTTTCTTTTCTTTTGTATTATCCCTCAGGAGTGCAGCAACAAGTCAATCCACCTAAGATTTCTCCAAAGTAGTCAAGGCTAGTACTGTGCTGAATTGTTAGGAATTGAAACACCTAGTCCTATCAAGTATTTGATTTGTATATGCATTAACATACATATATATGTATATATATATACACTTAAAAATAAAACAATTCTAAAACATACATACATATATAGATTAAAAAATTGTATGCATTACATCTAAAATTATTTTAAATATTTTTAAATAAGTTTATTATATATATACAGTATATATATGAGATATTTAAAAATTATTTAGAAGAAAATTCTAAACAAATATTATTTTTTTTATTAAAAAACAATACATATTTAAAATAAAAATATTTTTAAAAATAATACAAAAATATTGTTTTTGAAATGTTTCATTTCAATGTATAAAATATATTACATTTTATATTATTATAAATATATAAATATATAAATAAATATATAATAAAAAATAAATATTGTAACAAATATTGTATACGAATATTCTAAATAATGAAAAACACAAGTTTGAGAATAGTTTTTATTTTTTAGATTTAAAATTTACAGAATATAGTTATAATAATATATATGTACTTTAAAAAAAATATTCTAATTATATTCTATAAAATTGTGACTAATATCAGAGTAAATGCATATATAAAAATACATATAATAAAATCTCAAAATGCTGCAAATGATCAATCTGAATCAGTCCAAGAATTCCAGAGAGTCTCATAACAATATTCTCATAATAGAGTCTCAACTTAATCTTGAGAAGATAATGTTATTAATGGAAGAGAACTGAGAAATCAAGCATGTCTCTATCAGGGGTTCAGAGGTCGACAAGCGTTGCTCTAACAGGAAAACATAAAGCAAGAAGTTTAAAGAGCAAGAGGACGTACTTCAGAGAGGAAGCAAGAGTTTTAAAGGAAGTCCAGCAGCAGAAAACCGTTAGTGCAGGAACAGACACTCGTCAAAGAGACAGAAGAGAGAGCCAAGCGTCAGAAAGTCATCTGTCACACAGGAGAAACACAAACGTCCAGCTCAGAGATGCTTAGCCAACATAGCTTGAATGAAATATTCCTTTAATACTCCCTAACTCCTATTACTGGCTTAACTTACACTACTAATGAATTACTGTAATCCAGAATGAAGTACAGGGGAAGCTGTATAGAGCGATCTCAGCACTGATGTGTACTGTACCTGTTGCCCCATCTAGGAATGCCGACGCTCTGAATCACAGACACGGCGATCTGAGCGAAGAAAATGAAGAAGAAGAAGAAGAAATTGAAGGAGCTGTCAGACCTGAAAAATAAATAAATATATGAATTACTGAAAAGACAGAATCATGTTGGCAATAAAACTAAAATATTAATATTAAATGAAAAACTTAAACATTCAGAAAATCTGAAATGTTGCCTATAGCTGAAAATAAAGTAGATAAAGTTTGTTTAAATGCTAAAATTACTAAAACTTAAATTCTAACTGTTCTAAATCAAACATTCTATATTTCTATAATAGACACAGATACTTTTCACATTGTTTTTTACGTGCACATTAAATATAGATTTTTAGCAGAATTTATTAAATTTTTTTAAAAATTATTATTTATTATTTCTTAAAAAATAAAGTAAAATAAAAATAAATTAAAGCTATTTAAAATGTACTTTAGATACAGATATTTTAACAAATTAAAGCAAAATAAAAATATTAAAAAACTAATCAAAATGACAAAAATACATAACAAAATTACTCAAACTAAAATAAAAATATAAAAAACTGGGAGTATAAAAATAAAAGCTAATTCAGAATATTAATAAACACTATAATAGTATACAAATATAATATTATTCTCATAATAGAGTCTCAAAATTAAAGATGTCAGACCTGAAACTGAAATTAAATTAAACTAAAACTAAAACGTGAAATAAATGAAAGATAATAAGCTAAATAATAAAAAAATAATAGAGATGACAAAACCGTAAACTAAAATAAAAATTGGAAATATTAAAATAAAAGCTAAATCAAAATATTAATAAAACACTATAATAGTATACAAATATTCCAGAGTCTCATAATAATGCTCTCTTAATAGTCTCAAAATTGAAAACTGAAAATATAAAAAGCTAATTCTAAATATTAATAAATACCAAAATAGTATACAAATATTCATTATAGATTGTCAAAATTGAAGAAACTGTCAGAAATGTATCAATCATCAAAGTGACGTAAACGTGAAAGCCCAACAGCGTGATCTGATCAGTCATTTGAACTCTCTTCTGCTGCTCACCTGAAGGCTTTATAGACGGGTCTGAACCAGCAGAGGAAGGAGCAGGGAGCGAACAGGATGAACCAGAGGATGGACAGACCGAAGTCCACGCCTGCATCTTTGTTAGTGGTGAACTCAGCTAGACAGGCCAGAACGTTCAGAAACAGCGTCACACACTGCCCTGCAAACACACACACACACACACACACACACACATATATATATATAAAGCTCACATCAAACAGGAGCCACACATCACACACGGATGTGCATCAGCCAGCAGAGTTCAACTCAATCTGATGGAATCAAAACTGACCCCATGTATGATGTACATTTATTGTTTATTATTACATTTGTTTGCCTCTCTGTGCCCACATACTGTATTTTGATGCAGCTAAATTCTCAATAAAATTTTCATTGTTATATTTTACTGTTTCTGTTGTCAGACAACGGAATGAATATGAAACAGTGACTGAAACGCGACCCATTAAGACGTTGATCTGCACAAAAACGCTTATGCAAATGTATGTTTATTATTAGTGAAACCATTGTCAACATAGAGCATGAAGACTAGACATGTTTCAAAGGTCATAGATTTTTTTCAAAGAACTTGTTCATGTCTATTAGACACATGAAAAATAGCCCATACAAGCAGGTTCCCATTACTTCTCTTTCTTTGCATTGAGCAATTTACTTACACAAGCCTGTTTACATTTTTGCACAACAGGGCAGCTCACTTCTGAACATGCTGTACATTTATTATTTATTATTACATTTGTTTGCCTCTCTGTGCCCACATACTGTATTTTGATGCAGCTAAATT